>NW_019268527.1:501387-530455 GCF_002738365.1 Cucurbita moschata
TTTGCCACCTTTAAGAAGTGGAAAGAAGATGTGTATTTATATTTGGGTAAGGGGTGTTTAGATGTGTTTAGATGTATTTGCCACCTTTAAGAAGTGGAAAGAAGATGTGTATTTATATTTGGGTAAGGGGTGTTTAGATGTGTTTAGATGTATTTGCCACCTTTAAGAAGTGGAAAGAAGATATGTATTTATATTTATGTAACGGGTGTCAATATGTTCGATTGGTTAAGGGGGAACGAATCATTCCTTATATAAGGGGTGTCAATATGTCCGAGTGGTTAAGGGGTGTTTAGATGTGTTTGCCACCTTTAAGAAGTGGAAAGAAGATGTGTATTTCTATTTAGTTCCCGAAACAAAAGTCAGATGTGTTTGTCACCTTTAAGAAGTGGAAAGCTTAAGTTGAAAATCAGACTGGCTTGAAGATCAAATGTCTGAAGAATGACAATGAAGAAGAATACGAAAAGTCAAAATCCAAAGCATTTTATGTAGCTGAGGGATCAAATGCCTGAAGAATAACAATGAAGAAGAATACGAAAAGTCAAAATCCAAAGCATTTTGTGTAGCTGAGGGAATTAGATTAGCGAGGATAGTTCCCAGGTACAACAAGACAATATGGTGTTGGTGAAAGGATGAACAGAACATTGAATGAGCAGGCAAGGAGTATGAGGATTCGTTCTAGATTTTCCAAGACATTCTGAGTTGATGTTGTAAATACAATAGCCTACTTGATAAATAGAGGGTCGTCAGTACCCTTGCGGTTCAAGTTGCCAAAAGAGGTATGGATAGGAAAAGAGAGTTACAAGCTTGATGCTAAAGAGAGTTACAAGCTTGATGCTAGAGTTATGAGGTACTACTTCATAGGCTATGATTCTAATATGTTTAGGTATAAGTTTTTAGACGTCAAGAACAAAAAAAAATTTGAGCCACTATAACGTGGCTTTTGACGAAAATGTCATGTACAAGGACAAAGACAAGAAAGGTTCTGGTACAGCAAAGCAAGTGGGAGTTAAAGTTGAGCTATAGAACAATTCACATAGTGATGTTGTAGTAGATACTCGAGAAACTTCTAAGACTGTTGCTTAGGTTCCAGAGGTAGAGCAAGTGACACCTAAGCAAGTGTTGAGAGGATCAACCAGAACTATCATAGTATTAGATAGGTATGTACCTTCATTACACTATATGTTGTTGATTGATGAAGAGAAACTAGAGCCCTTTAGTGATGCCCTACAGTTGGAGGATACAACCAAGTGGGAGCAAGGCATGGATGATGAGATGAGTTGGATGTCTAGGCTTCAGAATTGTGTTGCTCTTTCATCTACTGAGGCTTTGTACGTGGCAATAGCTAAAACTAGAAAGAAAATGATATTGATGACAGACTATGTAAAGAATTAGGCAAGAAGCAACACGAGAAGATTCTTCATATAGATAGTCACAGTGCCATACAGTTGGTGAAGAACCCAGTCTATCAAAGACAAAACACATCAGAAAACGATACCATTTCACTCGCAGGTTAGTGGAAGATGGTGATGTGTTTGGAGAAGATAAAGGGTGCAAAGAATCCAGCAAACACGTTGACAAAATGTGTTGATGTTGAATAAATGAGATTGTGCGAAGTCTCAATTGGTATAGTGCAGTGAAGATATTGATGGTCGTTTGAGAATGAAATTCTTTGTTGACTGGATCAACGTCGAGAATTGTTAGGTTATGGAACCTGCTGCCTATTTATAACTTATCCAATTGTTATACATGCTAGTAAAGTTATATATGGAAAATATATAGTAAACTATTATTTATAATAAAAACTTGGTAAAGATATATATGGTAGACAGTTATATATATATAGCATATGGTTATGTTTGATAAAATCATAATATAGTAAACTGAACCATATATATATATCCCTTAGGCAGTGGTTTTAAAATGTACTTTTTGTTTTATCTCTTACATTACATAACTGAAGTCATCAATAAACTTTTAGCTATCATGCATTTTCTCTCTTCTATCCTTTGTGTTCATCTAGATCTCGCATGTGCATTGTTGTGCAATCCTAACAATTACAATAGAAAAACTTAGTTGCTTGTGGTGGACTTATCACTTTTCATTTTTTTTTCTTTTAAGTCAACTCAAATTTTTCTTATCTTTGAATTTTTTTTATTTCACTTTTCATTTTCTTATTGAGCCAGAAGGTTTTTCAATATTCTCTTACTATTAAGATATGATTTGGAGGATATATTTTAATAATTAGTTGTGGAGTATTTCTTACATATCTATAATCAGTTAATGTTTTTTTTCTTTATTTGTGGGAGTAGTTAGTATATATTTTATCTTAGGATTTGATTATCAGTATATTTTATATTATTTACCAACTTAGTTATATATTTTCCCTCATTTTTAAGATATTAGTTTATAGTTTGGATCCTATTTAAACCTTGTAAACATTAATGAAGATCATACTTTCGATCCCACTTTTATTTCTCATTCTTAACACTTACGTTTAAAACACCAATAAAAAGGAATGAACATTTTACTCATGTAGTGGAAGCATTGGAATCAGCTTTGATTTTATTTAGAATTAAACAAAATTAAAGGTTAAACAAACATACCTTGAAGAAATATAGAGAAAGTTTTGGCCGGGCTTTAATCTACTTGCTCCACTCCTCCAGTGGATGAATCTCCTCCATAAAGTCTTCCTCGATATAACTAAAACACAAGGTAAGGCTTGTGGGAGCTTATTGAAATAAAATTCTGAAAGTTTCGAAGCCTAAAAAGGGTTGTGACATTTCAACACATCGATTAATCTTTCCTCCAACCGGAGCGGCTCGTAGTCAATCACGTGTGTATTGTTTGTTATATACTTGTGCAACATGGAACACATCATGAACTCTTGAGGGGACTGAGGGTAACGCTAATCGATATGCTACCAGTTCAATCTACTCTAGTTTCTCTAATAGGCTAATAAGTAAAGGCTTAACCTGACATGATTAATGAACTATGCAATGCAACATGAATGTATGAGAATAGGATAGAAAACTACCATAAACTTTTGCACGATTTTAAACATTCAATAACATAACGAAAATTGATGTAAAAACATATACATGTACATGTGTTCAATTTGTTCCTAAAAGAAGGAACGGGACTGAGATACAAAAGATGTATATGATATAACAGACAAAAAAAATAAATAAATGAAGAAGACATACGCCTTGGGTCAACACCCTTCTGTGGCTACCTAGCTCTCAAGTACTTCTCGTCCCATCAAACAACATCATACACCTCAAAGAAAAAATTGTCGAAAGGACAAGTATATAAATATAACCAGTAAGCAATGTATTTATAGACTCTCATTACATACTTGGTCTGACCACTTTTAATTCCAAAATCCTTCATGAAACTTGTTAGAAAACTCATTTAGAAGATGTACAAATTAGTTTGAGAGAAAATAGTGTATCGTAGCCGTCGAATTTAGAAGAAATTCGAGAAGAAAATTAAACAAAAATAATAAGAGCCTTAATCTCTCGAGTTCTAGGAACTCTCATCACTCAATTCTTATCTCAAAATATTGCCCACAACTTATTTATAGATGAAGCTTGCATTGTCTTTGATCATTCTAGAGTCGTACTAAATTTTAATTCCAAGTTTCTGAACTGTCTATCAGAAATATCTACTCATATGACGGTGCTACCTACCTTTATTTTAAATATTAGTTGTTGGATCTAAGGAACCTCGAGTCTTCTTCAAATTTCAGTTCAAATTTCAGCTCAATCCATCTTATAATATGAGCAATTTTGTGCCGCTTGTCAATTCTAAAATCGAATATGCTAGGAGCATTAAGTTTTTTTTTTTTTTTTTTTTACATTTTATTCTATAAAACTCCAAACTTTATCTTAAATTTTTTTACCCTTGTTAGTAATTTTTTCCTTCTTCAACATTTTAAAGTTCATCCTCCACTAAAACAAAATTAAAAATTCAATTCCTTCTCCATGAAATATTAAAAATTAAAGAAATTTCTTAAACAATTAAAAAAATTATTTATTATTATTTTTTCCTTATGTTTATTATTTTTTTCCCAATATCTTTGGATCCTTAATGAAAAGGTAGTAAAGGCTTGAAAACATCTTCTTTGTGCCTTAACTTACTTGGATGTTATAATTACCTTCTCTTCCTCCATCCCTTCTATTCTAACTTACTTATTGGAATCTCATCAATTTAACATCATATCATATTCCTCACATAGTGCTTGGTAGCCACAAACCTAGTCATAACTTAAAGTAAATGACACAACGTAAGGCTACGCAAGCACAAGAATGAAAGTTCACATTTAATACCAATGTATTCATTTAATACCAATGAAAGTTCCTTTCCTTGGGGCTCATCTATCATCTCATCATTTAATACCAATGTTGATTCAATCCTGGCCGTTCACAATTAAGAATGAGCTAGCAAGCTCCTAATTGTCTCAACATTATATTCTTCATTTCATATATGAATAGAATACTATAAGAGCCTAGGGTTTATTGTTTCTCTATCTATTTCTAGTCATCATTCATCATAATCTAGCTCCTAGGAAGAAGCATCATGGAGGTACTTGGTCAAGGGGGCGACATAGAGGTGTCTTGAAGAGACAACATGGTAATGAATAAGAGACTTGGAGGAGTTATATGTCGATTACTTGGAGTAGGATTGAAGAAGAGAATGTTAAAGAAATCTCACAAATTTGTGAAATAAATCTCACACACACCAATAGAAAGAAACAAAGAACACTCTATTTATGTGAAAAAACTCTCTTCTATTACTTCTCTATTTTTTCTTTGCTTCACGATAGGAAGAACAATTTATACATAAGTTTTTCTAAAACTAAATATAGGAATAACAATTTATATATATATATATATATATATATATATATATGCTCTTCTAAAACTAAATATAGTCATCATAACGTCACTATTTCCTAACCCATCAAATGCTACTATTTCCTATAAACACTCTTCGCCTTTCATCTTCAACACTCTGGGTATTTCTGACTGACTTTTGAATTTAAAACCCACTAAAATTAACTAAAAATAACATTTAACGTTTATTCAATAAAATTCTCCTGTAAACTTAAATGCTCCTGCCATCGGTCGTGCCAATCATCTTCTTGTATTTGTCGAGAAGTACAATCATCTTGACTTGCCACATGCAGCAACTTGATCTTGACTTGCCACATGCAGCAATTCCACACTTTCTTCCTTCACATGATCTCAAATAAAGTGAAAACGAACGTCAATGTGTTTGCTTCTTTCATGATTCACTAGGTTCTTTGCTAACTCAATTGCTGATTTGTTATCAACTTAAATCACGGTTGCACCTAGTTGTTTTAGCTCCATCTTGCTCAACAAATTTCTAAGCCATATCGTGGGACACACACACCAAGATGCTGCCACATATTCAGTTTTACACATCGAGAGTGTCACGATCGGTTGTTTCTTTGAAAGCCAAGTAAATGCTATGTTTCCCATAAAGAATACATAACTCGATGTACTTTTCTGATCGTATATGTCTCCGCACCAATCACTGTCAGAATAACCAACCACTTGTAATCTTCTGTTTTCAAGTAGAATAACCCAAGTGACACTGTTCCTTGGATGTACCGTAGGACTCGCTTCAATGCCTTCCAATGTGAATAAATCAGCTCCTCCATAAACTGGCTTATAATGCCGACACTTAATGAAAGATCTGCCTTATGCATGTAAGTTAGCAAAGGCTTCCTACCAAACTCCGGTACCTATTTGCATCTACTCGTTCTCCTTTACGTACTTTGAGAGTTTTGCACCTAGTTTCATTGGTATTGATACCGGGTTGCAATTTTTCATCTTGTATCTCTTCAAAATCTTCTTTGCGTATGTCTCCTGTGATATAAAAATACCCGTCTCTCCTTGTTTAACCTCCAAACCAAGGAAAAACTTCAACAAGCCCAAATCTTTCATCTCAAATTCTCGTGTCATTGTGCTTTTAAACTCTTCTATCATCCGATCATTGTTACTTGAAAAATGAGGTCATCGACATAAAGAGCAACAAGTATCACATTACCTTCCACTCTTCTTTGTGTAAAGTGCATGCTCGTGGGGACATTGCTTGTACTTGTTCTCCTTGAAATATGTATCGATACGAGTATTCCATGCTCACGGTGTTTGCTGCAACCTGTAAAGCGTCTTCTTCAATTTTAGTACCTTCTTCTCTTCTCCAATTTCCATGTACCCGGGTGATTGTTCGAGGTAGACTTCTTCTTCAAGCACACCATTCAAGAATGCCGACTTGACATCCATTTGAAAAATCGGTCATTGGAATTGAGCCGCTTGGAAAATGAGCAATCACATTGTCTCCATTCTTGCAACGGGAGCAAACACTTCATCATAGTCGATTCTCGCCTTTTGCTTGTATCCCTTCGCAACAAGTCACGCCTTGTACCGCTCTATCTTGCCTTGAGAATCCATCTTTTCCTTACACCCACACTACACCAATGGGCTGACTTCCTTTCGGTAATTTTGTTAACTCTCATGAATTGTTGCGATGAATCGCTTTAATCTCCTCATCCATGGCAGTTTGCCACTTCTTGTCTCGCATTGCCTCTTCAAAGCTAATATTTTCAGCATCTGCCAGAAGACATACAAGGTGTACCTCATTTGTTGAATCATACAAGTCTCGCAAACTTCGCATTTTGGACTGTCGTGATTCATCTTCATCATCGAAAATTTTTGAGTTTGTTGGTATACTTGTTGGTGCAACGACTGATGGTTCTCCAACTTCGATATTAACTTCTGTCGAATTGTTTCAGTCTCATTCGCTTGCTTCATTTACTCGCACATCACGACTCCCCATCACCATCTTGCTTATCGGGTCAAGTAGCTTGTATCCTTTTGTCTTCTTATCATACCCAATAAAAATATATCTTTTTCTTTTGTCTTCGAACTACGTTCTTCGTTGATTCGGTACGTGAGCATAAGCCACACTACCAAACACTTTGAGGTGAGAAATTGTAGGCTTTTGTCCGCTCCAAGCCTCTTGTGGTGTTTGATCATCTAAATTCACATGTGGACATGGATTTTACACATAGGTGGAGTTGACTCTGGCAATTCAGAGGACAAGGTCGACGAAAAATTGGCCGAAGGTTTCTTCGAAGGAAAAATTAGCGGAAGTAAAAGGAGAGAGGGAGAGAGATTCGCTGAGATTTGCTGAAGACTTGATGATTTATTTTCCTTCAGTTGAATGGTTTAAATAACAAATCTAATTACAAAATAGAAAAACTAATTATACAAAAATGGAAAAGTGGACGAAGACTGCGCCCAAATTGCCCAAAAAATGGCACCTAGAATTACGCTCTTCCATTGGCGTGAATTCAGATGTTTTGAGAAACCTAACTAAATAAGGAACATGGCTTTTATTTAACAATCTTCTCCTAAAAGCTGTACCTTATTATTTGAACTCCGATCTTTGAGCGTAGTTCTTCAAATTTCACTCGCGCTAGGGATTTGGTGAAAATGTCTCCAAGTTGTTCCTCTATTCGGATGAAATCAATCTTGATGAGCCCTCGATATGCACATTCTCGAATGTAGTGGAATCTGATTTTGAATGTGCTTGCTCTGGTCTTGCAAAATTGGATTTTTGAACAGGGAGATCGTAGCTTTGTTGTCTACGTATAGCATTGGTGGATCGCTTTCTCTCCCGATGAGTTCTTCCATTAGTCGCTTAAGCCAGATCCCTTGTGTTGCTGCCATCGAAGCGGCGATGTATTCTGCTTCGCAAGAAGACAAAGCAACTACCTTCTGTTTTGTTGATTGCCAGCAGATCGCGCCGCCTGAGAGAAAGTAGATCATTCCGCTGGTGCTCTTACGATCATCAACGTCACCGGCCATGTCACTATCATTGTAGCCGACCAGCTTGAGTTTCTTCTTTCTGCTCCCTGTGCAGTATCTTACACCCCAGCCTCTGGTTCCGGCTACATAGCGCAGGATGCGCTTGATAGCCACTAGATGCTCCTCCCTAGGTGCTTCCATAAACCTGCTCACATATCCAACAGAGTAAGCAAGATCAGGACGAGAGTTTACATACTCCCGACAATGCTGTGGTAATTGGTGGAGTTGACTGTCGTCGTAGTGTCGACCTTCCTTACTTGGAGTCAGGCCTCCATTGGCGTCCTTGTAGGATTACTGTCCACAAGCCCAGTTGTGTCCAGTAGCTTCTTTGCGTATGCACTTTGGCAGATGGAGATGCCGGTAGAATTCTGTTGCACTTCGATGCCGAGGTAGTAGCTGAGCACGCCGAGATCGCTCATCTCGAAGTTTTTCGACATCTCCTTCTTGAACCTTCCAAGGACTTCCACGTCGCCTCCAGTGATTATGAGGTCGTCGACGTACACTCCAAGGATCAGTCGCTTCTTGTCATGGCTGTGCGTGTACATGCCATGCTCAAAGGCACAACGTTTGAATTTCAGTGACAGTAGGGTACTGTCGAGCTTCGCGTTCCAAGCTCGTGGGGCTTGTCGAAGCCCGTAGAGTGCCTTGTGCAGGCGCAGTACCTTATTGGGGTTGTCGTTGTCCAGGAAGTCAGGTGGTTGTCAGACATAGACGGTCTCCTTCAGCTCTCCGTTAAGGAAAGCAGACTTTACGTCCATATGGTGAACCTCCCAAGAGTAATGTGCCGCAATTGCCAACAAGAGACGAACGGATTCTAACCTTGCGACTGGCGCAAATACCTCTTCGAAGTCCACTCCTTGCTTCTGGACGTAGCCCTTCGCCACCAGACGGGTCTTATACTTCACAACTTCTCCTTTTTCGTTGCGCTTCAGGTTGAAGACCCATTTGAGCCCTATGGCTCGGTGTCTCAGCGGCATATCCTCCAGACTCCACGTCTGGTTCTCGGTGATGGATGTCATCTCCTCCTGTATTGCCTTCAGCCAGTACGGGTTCTTTTCTACTTCGGTGAAGGTGTTCGGTTCATCTGCACTGATGGCATGTAGTTCGGCCACTTCTTCGAGCTCGCACGCTGTCAGTTTAGGTGGTTCACCTCCTCCCACTAGGTCGTCCATCCTCCGGTACCTGGCCTCCAGATCAGTATCGTGATCGGCATCCAGCGTCGAATCTGCAGTCCATGGTGTTGCGAATTCCACTGGTTCAGGGGGTGCACCTGCTGGCAGCGGTGACGGCTCTTGATGCTAGTCTCCTCCTTCTTCCGGCTCGATGACGAGGTACTCCACCGTAAATTGATTTGGATTATTGTCTGCCTCGATCACGTCATTCCACTGCTAGAAGGTGCTTTCGTCGAAGACGACGTCGCGAGACACGTGAGCTCGCCCGCCTACAGGATCATAGAGTCTGTAGGCCTTGCTCCCGGGTTCATAGCCAATGAAGATGACCTTCAGCCCTCTGGGATCGAGCTTGGCGAGGTGGGGACGTGTTACCTTCATTTATGCGACGCAGCCGAACACGCGGAAATGATGTACCGCGGGTTTTTTTGTTGTACCAGGCCTTATATGGCGTCTTCCCGTCGAGGCTTTGGGTTGGTGACCGATTGAGGAGATAGACGGTCGTCATTACTGCCTCTCCCCAGAATCTCCCAGGCATCCCGGCCGTCACCAACAATGACCTCGCTGTCTTGACGATGGTCTGATTTTGGAACTCCACCACTCCGTTCTGTTGGGGGGAGTAGGGCGTCGTTAGGTGCCGTTGTATGCCAATCTCGTCGCAGTACTTACCGAAACTTGCCGAGGTGAATTCTCTGCCTCGGTCTGTGTGAAGCACTCGCATCTTCTTCTCACATTTGACCTTCGCTCGCGCTTTATTGCGCTTAACCACCTCTGCCATCTCACTTTTCGCTTGCAACAGGGTCAGCCACATGAAGCGGCTTTTGTCATCGACTAACAGGAGGAAGAGACTCTTACCACCTGGGGTCACCGGCTTGATGGGCCCGTAGATATCGCCGTGTACAAGCTCCAATGGCTCATCGACTCTTACCGCCTGGGGTTGCCGGCTTGATGGGCCCGCAGATATCGCCGTGTACAAGCTCCAACGACTCATCGACTCGGTAGGATGTTCGAGATGGAAAGGGTGTGCGCCTCTGTTTGCCGATGAGGCACCCATCGCACAGCTTGTTTACGCCTTTAATTACTGGCAAACCGTGCACCAACTCCTCTTTCTGTAGCTTTTCTAGAGCAGGAAAGTTTAAGTGCCCGTACCTTGCGTGCCACCTCCAAGATACATCTTCGGTCTTGGCCGAGAGGCTGATGGGTTGCTCTATCTCTAACTCCAGGATGTAAAGACGGTTTGTCGTGCGCTTCCCTTGCTGACAAACAGGATGGTGCCGCGCCCTTCGATCTCGACGATGGAGCCGTCACCGAATTTCACCGTCCCGCGAAACCCCAAGTCGAGCCCAGAGAACGCAGATCTAGCCCCGGTCATATGGTTTGTTGCCCCTGTGTCGAGGATCCATCGCTGGTGCTCGTGTTGCTCGTCCCTCTCGCCGATCTGAGCGAACACTCGCTCCTCCTTCAGTTGAATTGGCTCCCCAGCTGGTGCCGCAACGCCCAGCTAGAGCTCTTTCTTGGGTTCAACATCGTCGTCGATTTCCTCCATCTTCGTGGATTTGGAATCGAAATTGGGGACGCATGCACTTACCATGAAGAGAGCTGGCTCGTCCTCCTCGGATTGAGCCACATGGGTCTTTTCGGCCTTCTCCTTGTTCCTGAGCTTGCGTCCTCCTCGAATTGAGCCACATGGGCCTAGCTCGTCCTCCTCGGATTGAGCCACATAGGCCTTTTCGGCCTAATCCTTGTTCTTGAGCTTGCGTCCTCCTCGGATTGAGCCACATGAGCCTTTTCGGCCTTCTCCTTGTTCCTGAGCTTGCGTCCTCCTCGGATTGAGCCACATGGGCCTTTTCGGCCTTCTTCTTTTTCCTGAGCTTGCGTCCTCCTCGAATTGAGCCACATGGGCCTTTTCGATCTTCTCCTTGTTCCTTAGCTTGCGTCCTTCTCGGATTGAGCCACATGGGCCTTTTCGGCCTTCTCCTTGTTCCCGAGCTTGCTCTAGCAATTCCTGCTCAGGTGTCCTCTCTTCCCACAGTTCGAGCATTGGACGCATGCACTTACCATGAAGAGAGCTGGCTCGTCCTCCTCGGATTGAGCCACATGGGCCTTTTCGGCCTTCTCGTTGTTCCTAAGCTTGCTCCAGAAATTCCTCCTCAGGTGTCCTCTCTTCCCACAATTCTCCTTGTTCCTGAGCCTGTGTCCTCCTCGGATTGAGCCACATGAGCCTGTTCGGCCTTCTCCATGTTCCTGACCTTGCTCCAGCAATTTTCCGCCTTCTCCTTGTTCCTGAGCTTGCTCTAGCAATTTTCGGCCTTCTCCTTGTGCCTGAGCTTGCTCCAGCAATTTTCGGCCTTCTCCTTGTTCCTAAGCTTTCTCTAGCAATTTTCGGCATTCTCCTTGTTCCTGAGCTTGCTCCAGCAATTCCTGCTCAGGTGTCCTCTCTTCCCACAGTTCTCCTTGTTCCTGAGCTTGCGTCCTCCTCGGATTGAGCCACATGGGCCTTTTCGGCCTTCTCCTTGGTTCTGAGCTCTCTTCAGCAATTTTCGGCCTTCTCCTTGTTCCTGACCTTGCGTCCTCCTCGGATTGAGCCACAATTTTTGGCCTTCTCCTTGTTCCTGAGCTTGCGTCCTCCTCGGATTGAGCCACATGGGCCTTTTCGGCCTTCTCCTTGTTCCTGAGCTTGCTCCAGCAATTCCTGCTCAGGTGTCTTCTCTTCCCACAGTTCTCCTTGTTCCTGAGCTTGCGTCCTCCTCGGATTGAGCCACATGGGCCTTTTCGGCCTTCTCCTTGTTCCTGAGCTTGCTCCAGCAATTCCTGCTCAGGTGTCTTCTCTTCCCACAGTTCTCCTTGTTCCTGAGCTTGCGTCCTCCTCGGATTGAGCCACATGGGCCTTTTCGGCCTTCTCCTTGTTCCTGAGCTTGCTCCAGCAATTCCTGCTCAGGTGTCTTCTCTTCCCACAGTTCTCCTTGTTCCTGAGCTTGCGTCCTCCTCGGATTGAGCCACATGGGCCTTTTCGGCCTTCTCCTTGTTCCTGAGCTTGCTCCAGCAATTCCTGCTCAGGTGTCCTCTCTTCCCACAGTTCTCCTTGTTCCTGAGCTTGCGTCCTCCTCGGATTGAGCCACATGGGCCTTTTCGGCCTTCTCCTTGGTTCTGAGCTCTCTTCAGCAATTTTCGGCCTTCTCCTTGTTCCTGACCTTGCGTCCTCCTCGGATTGAGCCACAATTTTTGGCCTTCTCCTTGTTCCTGAGCTTGCGTCCTCCTCGGATTGAGCCACATGGGCCTTTTCGGCCTTCTCCTTGTTCCTGAGCTTGCTCCAGCAATTCCTGCTCAGGTGTCTTCTCTTCCCACAGTTCTCCTTGTTCCTGAGCTTGCGTCCTCCTCGGATTGAGCCACATGGCCCTTTTCGGCCTTCTTCTTGTTCCTGAGCTTGCTCTAGAAATTTTTGGCCTTCTCCTTGTTCCCGAGCTTGATCCAGCAATTTTTGGCCTTCTCCTTGTTCCTGGGCTTGCTCCAGTAATTCCTACTCAGGTGTCCTCTCTTCCCACAGTTCGAGCACTGGTCCTACTCAAGAGTCCTCTCTTCCCACAGTTCTCCTTGTTCCTGAGCTTGCATTCTCCTCGGATTGAGCCACATGGGCCTTTTCGGCCTTCTCCTTGTTCCTGAGCTTGCGTCCTCCTCGGATTGAGCCACATGGGCCTTTTCGTCCTTCTCCTTGTTCCTGAGCTTGCTCCATCCCTTGTTCCTGAGCTTGCGTCCTCTTCGGATTGAGCCACATGGGCCTTTTCGGCCTTCTTCTTGTTCCTAAGCTTGCTCCAGCAATTTTCGGCCTTCTCCATGTTCCTGAGCTTGCTCCAGCAATTCCTACTCAGGTGTCCTCTCTTCCCACAGTTCTCCTTGTTCCTGAGCTTGCGTCCTCCTCGGATTGAGCCACATGGGCCTTTTCGGCCTTCTCCTTGGTTCTAAGCTCTCTCCAGCAATTTTCGGCCTTCTCGAGCCACATGGGCCTTTTCGGCCTTCTCCTTGGTTCTAAGCTCTCTCCAGCAATTTTCGGCCTTCTCCTTGTTCTTGACCTTGCGTCCTCCTCGGATTGAGCCACAATTTTTGGCCTTCTCCTTGTTCCTGAGCTTGCGTCCTCCTCGGATTGAGCCACATGGGCCTTTTCGGCCTTCTCCTTGTTCCTTAGCTTGCTCCAGCAATTTTCGGCCTTCTTCTTATTCCTTTCTCCTTGTTCCTGAGCTTGAGTCCTCCTCGGATTGAGCCACATGGGCCTTTTCGGCCTTCTCCTTGGTTCTAAGCTCTCTCCAGCAATTTTCGGCCTTCTCCTTGTTCCTGACCTTGCGTCCTCCTCGGATTGAGCCACATGGGCCTTTTCGGCCTTCTCCTTGGTTCTAAGCTCTCTCCAGCAATTTTCGGCCTTCTCCTTGTTCCTGACCTTGCGTCCTCCTCGGATTGAGCCACAATTTTTGGCCTTCTCCTTGTTCCTGACCTTGCGTCCTCCTCGGGTTGAGCCACATGGGCCTTTTCGGCCTTCTCCTTGTTCCTTAGCTTGCTCCAGCAATTTTCGGCCTTCTCCTTATTCCTGAGCTTGCGTCCTCCTCGGATTGAGCCACATGGGCCTTTTCGGCCTTCTCCTTGGTTCTAAGCTCTCTCCAGCAATTTTCGGCCTTCTCCTTGTTCCTGACCTTGCGTCCTCCTCGGATTGAGCCACATGGGCCTTTTCGGCCTTCTCCTTGGTTCTAAGCTCTCTCCAGCAATTTTCGGCCTTCTCCTTGTTCCTGACCTTGCGTCCTCCTCGGATTGAGCCACAATTTTTAGCCTTCTCCTTGTTCCTGAGCTTGCGTCCTCCTCGGATTGAGCCACATGGGCCTTTTCGGCCTTCTCCTTGTTCCTGAGCTTGCTCCAGCTGCTTTCACTCTTTGACTCGGTAAATAGGTTGTGTGAGAAGAAGAAACCTCAAACCTTTTCCTGCTGATTGAGCTCGGTAAACAAACTCCTGAACTACTGATGCTGATTGAATCTATTGATTGATTCTTTATCCTTCCCCAAAGACTCTCCTCCTATACTATTACTTCTTGAACAAGGGGTAGGTAAATGGAATAGTAGTTGTTTGATTTAACTCTTTCACAAGGGAACTAGGTAAGTAAGCTGGAGTCCTTGATTTCACTCTTTCACAAGGGGGAACTAGGCTGTATGAGAAGAACCAAGAATGAAACTGAACTCCTTTCCTTATTCATTCGTCATCATTCACTGTCAGTCAATCCTATCGAAGAATCAATGAGAGTGAACTGGAAGTCAATCCTCCAGATGAATGAGACAGAACTACTAAACCTAAAAGTCTTGAAAGTCTTCACTCCTTTCCTTATTCATTCTTGATCTTTCTCTTCTCCTCTAGATTCCTTCTTGATCTTTCTCTTCTCCTCAACTCTCGAAGCATTATCTAGAAGAGTCAGTCAAGCGGCTGGATGAGAATCATGTCTTTCTCCTTTTCTCCTTCTTTCCTGGTAAACTAAGAAAGACTAAACTCTCGATTAAAGTTCACTCCTTTCCTTCGTCGGTCTCACTGCTTGCTGGCTGGGTTGGAACGGAACTGGCTTCTCTGATCTTGATCCTCTCCCTCCCTATTTAGTCCTTCAAAGACAAACAAGGGAAAGCAGCTTCGCTCAATCACCTGTTCTTTACAGTCGTCTGATCTCGCTACTCCCTATTCTCGTAACCCTGCATTGATTGGACTGATTGAACAAGGGTTGAACTATTTTAGTGTCTCTTTTCTTTGCTCTAACTTCTTGAACTCGGTAAAGCTATTCCATGGCCTTCCCCTCTTCTCGTCTCGTGGCTTCGTCCCTCTACCTTGCTTGCTTGAACTCACTGTAAACAAGATAGACAAGGCATGAAGGATGAAATGGAAGAGAATGCGGCTTCTTCCTTCACCTATGTATTCTTTCTTTTACTCGCCCTTCACTGTCAAAGATCAATACTCTACTTTAAACCTTTGCTTTGCCTGATGTAACTAGGTAAATTGATGACTCCCTATTAAATAAAGAGGTCATTGAGGAGGTAATTGACTAGGCAGGATGAGAATCCGGTCAAGCTCCTTCACCTGTCGGTTTCATTGCTTTGCTCCTCTCTGTCTTAGCCTTTCTTGAACTTACTCTCCTGCTGTAAGAAAATCTCAACTCCTTATTCCTTCTCCTTCACCTGTCCCTTCTTTCTTTAGAAGACTGTAACCGAGGTAAACTCCTTCACCTTTGACTGATTGAATGAGGTAAACTGGCTGTACGGAGGATGATTCTTTCACAAGGGTTGAACTATTTGACGGTCTCTTTTCTGTTCTTTCCTGAACCGTCACCTATTTCTTCTTTCACAGTAAACAAGGACTCAACTCAAGACTCAACTCAACAAGATATGAGTTATCAATAACCTTATTTCACTTGGTAAAGCAAGCACTAAGTCAGTGTTCTTTCACTCGGTCTCGCTACTGATCTCATTCACCTCGGTAAAGCAGCTTCCTTCTTTCCTCTCCCAAGTCATCATACGAACCCCCCATTTTTCTGAAGCACTATCTGTCCCTTTCTGCGTCTATATTAGTTTAGGTCTAACGAGATCAACAAAATTCTTAACGAACAAGTTTCATAACATGTGTTATCTAGTCCTATTTTGTTTTTCAAATCCAACCTTATTCTACTGTCTGTATCTCCCCCAGAAACCCCTCAATCTCCAAGCCCCTTGTAAATAGGTGTTTGTTGGGCAAGTTTGGATGCCCCTACTGCCAACAAGTTTCTGGTCGGGATCGTGGAACTCTCGCTCGAGAAGTAAGTAAGCTGGTCCTTGTTTGGTCATAAGGATAATGGTTCTTATTAGGTCAGGGGCAGCAGCCGGACCTGAGGTTACCTACGATTGGTAATGGCATAACCTGAGGAGGGGTAGGGTAAAGAAGGTTACGCGCTGGTTAGCGCAGCGCATCTGTTTCGGGTACAGAGGCGAGGAGGGGTGCTAACCCGGCCACCCAACCAAGCAGGTCAGGGGCGAAGACCTGAGACCCTACGGGCAAAGAGGCGAAGAAGCTCAACTGGAAAGGAGAAGGGGCGGCCATAGGTTCGAATCCTGCCACCTTTCTTGTGGATCATCTTGTGGTTATCGGATGATGGGAATAAGAAAGCAGAAATGAGCATGAAATGTCAATATATGAATTGTTTCATTATTCGTTATTTCCCGGTCTTTTCGTTGGATTCACTTACAACAAGAAAGAACCACCAATGTTTGGTGCAGCACCTGCATTTTGGTGTATTCTTCTTTCTTTCTTTGGTCTTTCGTTCCGTCATATTCCTAATAACTTATCCAATTCCAACGTATTAACCGCGAATGCACCTTTCTTTTATAAAATCTCAGGGACATGGTCTAATCATGAGGGTAGTATTTTATCATGGTGTCGGATCCCAAGTGTTTATTGATTCCTTCTTTGTTACCGGGGTCGCCCCCAAAGCCATAATGTCTCAAAACGAGGAGGCCATAGAGAAACTCTTTTTTATTCCTTTCTTTCGAACTTCGTGAAGAACCCCATTCGAGATCTCCCTTGTTACGACCAAAAAAGTGGGTCTGCGCCCCTGTTGTGCACTCCCTTCGTTCTCCGAACCCTTGTTGATTCTGAACTTCGTTGGCGGAGGAACCAGACTTTTGACGGGCCAGCCCTTTTTTATGCGCCGCTTTACCCTGAAAGTCAAATGAGCTTTGTTCCTCTGGGCTCCCGGCGCTCCCGTGGTTCGCGAGAAGTAAAAAGGACTCATCCTTTGTTGCATCTGGCACGAGATGATAAAGAGAGAGCTTCGTCTATCGATGAACAGCGGATTGACAGAACTCTTGGCATTGCTTTGTTTTTCTCTCCTTTCCTATCAGCGAGTTCCGATCCTTTTGTTCGAAATTTCTTCGTTCGTACCAAACCGTTTGCAGAATCAAATCCTGTTTCACAAGATCCTATATCAGCTATACATCCTCCTTGTATTTATGCCGGAGACGTCGTCAGTGCTATGGGTTTTGGCTTATGTAGATCCAAAATCATGAATGGGATTGTGGCACTTCACTCCCCGCCAATGCATAAGGATGCCCCCGAAAAGAATGGAACGCTGCTTCACTCTGCTGGATGCGTCGGATCTCGTATAAGAAGCAAGCTTTTTACCCTCAAATTCAAAGATGTGGGCGCAAAATGCTATCCTGCTCTATTGGTGTGTAGCAATAGAAGCCTGCTCATGCTGCTTCGGCGGCACTTTTTCGCCTTCTCTTCCCTCTGGTCGGGAGGGCTAGTGGACACGGGGAGGGAGCTGGCGAAGCGTGTCATTCGTAATGCAAAGAAAGAGACCACTACTTCGCTTCTTTCTTGGACTGCCGACGCGAACACAGTGGTCTCTGACCAGGACCAGGAACCCATTCGAATTTGGATCTTGATATGTCGGTGCTTTTTAACCGTAGGCATCTTGCCAGGAAGTTGGTGGGCTCATCATGAATTAGGTCGGGGTGGCTGGTGGTTTCGGGATCCCGTTGAAAATGCTTCTTTTATGCCTCGGGTATTAGCCACAGCTCGTATTCATTTAGTCATTTTACCCATTCTTCATTCTTGGACCTCGTTTCTGAATATTGTGACTTTTCCATGCTGTGTCTCAGGAACCTTTTCAATACGGTCTGGATTGCTAGCTCCCGTTCATAGTTTTGCTACAGATGATAAACAAGGAAGATTTTTATGGTGGTTCTTCCTTCTAATGACCGGCATATCAATGATTCTTTTCTATCAGATGAAGCAGCAGGCATCGGTACGTAGAACCTATCAAAAAGAGATGGTTGTGGCCCGAAGTACTCTTGTGCACCTACGGCACTCGGCTCGCGCGCAACCCCGCCCCCTTATGTTATGGAAGAATTGAACGGATTGCAGGGCAGGTTATTCAGAGCCAGCAATTGGCTGCCAGATTTCGTCCCGCAACTAGAAGAAGATCGCTTCGGGGGTCAGAGTGGCGTGGCTGAATGTAGAGCAGTCCGTCCGCGTTTGATCAGTCTGTCTATTCTTTTTTTCTTCGAAAGATGGTCAAGGTAGCTAAGCCACTGCACTAGATGCGCATGTAGTCGTAGTAGTCGGCTAGAAATGCCTCAGTACTAAAAGACTACTTCGGAGGGGTCTTTGCTCTGCCAGACGAGTATACCATTGATTCTTTTATTTTCTCGGTTTTGAATAGCATATGAGTGGAGCGAGAGCGACTAGAGTTACTTCAGGAATAGAGGTTTTTGATGTAGTTGAGCACATTTTTGCTTTTTTCATCGAGATTGGGTTGGCATTCAGCCTCAGTACAAGATTGAAAAGAATGAATAGCATTACAAGTGAGATGTCCAAGATAAAAGGAAGGGAAGAATCGACGAGCTTTGTAAGCCACAACAGAATCCATGGAATGAATCTATCTAAATCCATGAAAAGATCTATTCTATCTCTATAGATAGGGGACAGAGAGCTTGACTTTAAGATAACTCGGCAACTCCTCTTACTTTATTAATGATCTTTCCCTACTTGACTTATTCACCTTTGACTGATGTAACTCGGTCTCGTGGCTTCACCCCTTTCCCTATCGGTCGAGTGGCTTCACCCCTTTCCCTTACTTATTCAGGCCTGCCTTTAGGTGAGCTTGCGAATAAGTAAGTAAGCACAACTCAACTCTTCTCCGGGTGACAGGATCGCCCAGGCGGGGTTGCTCTGACTCGGCCCTGAGAAGCGCAACACTCCAGTAACTGAGACTTTTGTAGGTTCATGGGCAAAAAAAGCGTACCTTGTTTGATAAGCTCCCTTGGCGTTTCACTTCTGATGTTCTGCCTTGATGAGTGGGAGAGGTAGCCGAATTAGGATCTAATGGCACGGACACAGCGCAGAAAATTTATGAAAGAAAGAAGGAGGAAAACCCTTTCAGTTGCTCTCGACACGGTGACTAGCCTTTTGGGTGTTACCTTATCATATATATTTGCCGTAGAGGTTCATTTTCCCCACTCATAGTAAACGAGAAAGAGAAGAGGGCACAGAATTTCCGATTACAAGCCAAGCGAGAAAGAACATCGTCATCTAATCTAATTGCTCCTGAACTCGTCCCTGAGCCTGAGGCCTCCCTTGTGATAGATGGGAAAAAAGAAAGAAGGTTTACGTTTCATTCAACCAACTATCTTTTTGAAATAGTGAACAGTGCTCATTCTGTAGATACTGGAAAAGCTAAAGAGAATGAAATTGAATCTTAGTCAATTGAAATTGAAGAACCACATCCCGACCCAGCCACAAATCCCGAACTTTTTGGCTTTGACCTGCCCGCATCGTATTCCACAGCCACTTGACACAATCGCACTTTCGAAGGCAGCGGACTAGCGATTGTGCGGCACTCACTTTCTAGCGACAAGTGAGCTAAGCCAATTTGTTCTTGCGTTGCCTACGACCAAGCGACGTACGATCGAGCCTCTAGCCTCGGTTTTAAAAGAAGGTTTTAGAAAACGAGGAGAGAGAGAGATTTTAGAAAGAGACGTTATATAAGCAAGCAAGAGAAAGATAACAACGGATATAACCTTGGGTAGGGAGAAGTTGCCTCTTCTTCTTTCCTTGTTCTTGAGCTTGCTCCAGCAATTCTTGCTCACAGGTGTCATCTCCTTCCTACAGATGGAACGCATGCACTTACCCATGAAGAGAGAGCTCCGTCATAACGACGTCGGTGTGGAGGAGTAAAGTGAGCCTGCCTAAGACAAGCCCCACGATGTGTGTGTTTTCACGCTTTGCATTTTCTTCTACTCGAACCTAAGACCTATATGTTGTTAGGTCGACGCTTTAACCACTTGAGCTATTCAACTTGATTATTAATATGATTGGCTCTTCTGTAATGGTATACTACCGATCGCTTCAACCTGGCTCTGATACCACTTGTTGACTCTGGTAATTCGAAGGACAATGTCGACGAAAAATTGGCCGAAGGTTTCTTCGAAGGAAAAATTAGCGGAAGTAAAAGTAGAGAGGGAGAGAGATTCGCTGAGACTCGTTGATTTATTTTCCTTCCGTTGAATGGTTTAAATAACAAATCTAATTACAAAAATAAAAAAACTAATTATACAAAAATCGAAAAGTGGACAAAGACTTCGCCCAAATTGCCCAAAAAATGGCACCTAGAATTACGCTCTTCCATTGGCGTGAATTCAGATGTTTTGAAAAACCTAACTAAATAAGGAACATGGCTTTTATTTAACAGGTGGCGCATTGCACAACTTCTGCCCAAAATTCCTTTGGCATCCTTTTGCTCTTAAGCATTGACCGAACCATGTCGAGAATGGTCTAGTTTTTTCTTTCGGCCAAACCATTTTGTTGAGGGGTTTACGATGTGCTTAGAAATTGCCTTATGCCTTGCTCCTCGCAAGACTCCATGAAAGTCATCGAAGTGTACTCGCCACCTCTATCGGATCGTACAACTTTGATGTGTCTACCAGTTGCCTTCTCCACCATCACTTTAAACTTTTTAAACACCTCGAATGCCTCGAATTTTTCTTTCATAAAGTCAACCCAAGTTTTTCGTGAGTGATTATCGATAAAGGAAATGAAATACCCTTTACCGCTGAAAGACTTGGGGGTAATTGGTTCACATATATCTGTATGAATCAACTCGAGAGGTTATTTAGTCCAAAATTCTGCCTTCTTTTGAATTGAGGTTCTCACATGCTTGCTGAGCACGCATTCTTCACAAAAATTTCCTTTGTAGTCCATGTTGAGTAGCCCATATTGAGTAGCCCATGCACCATAGTCATGTCCCTCCTCCAAGAATCCTCTAAATAATCGACATGTCACATTCTCTTAGTCACTTTCGTATGATCTCCTTTTCCAAGTCACACATCAATCTCCTGCAGGTCAGTCATATCACTACATCAACCTTTTAAGTCATAGTCATGATGGATCCTCCAACCCTCCTCCAAGTCACCATCCTATCTCTTTCTCCTAGTCGCCTCCATGCCTTGTCCTCCAAGTCGCAACATCAGTCTTTTTAAGTTAGAACCATGTCTCTATTGGATAAAAATTAAATGTTAGTTTTAGTTAATTTTTGTGGGTTTTAAATTCAAAGGTCGGTTGTAGGGGAGAAGGCCAAGAGTGTTGAAGATGAAAGGCCAAAGAGTGTTCATAGGAAACAATGATGTTTTATGGGTTAGGAAATAGTGGCATTCTGATGGCTATAATTAGTTTTAGAAGAGTTTATAAATCCAAGGGCAGAGAAAAAAAGGGGAAAAAAATAGAGAAGTAAAAGAAGTGGGTTTTTTTTCAGATAAATAGAGTGTTCTTTGTTTCTTTCTATCATTAGTGTGTGTGAGTTTTATTTCACAGATTTGTGAGATTTCTTTAACAAATTGGTATCAGAGCCAATGATGAATGTGACGGGTCAAATGCCGCTACGACGACTAATGAAGACGAACTACGAGAATTGAAGCATTTAGATGAAAGCTCTTCTCGGTTCTCAAGATGCATGGGAGGTGGTCGAAGAAGGTTTCCAAGAACCAAAAGATACCACGGGTTATACAGCGGCACAAAACAAGGCGTTAAAAGTGATGCGATCAAAGAATAAGGCGGCACTATACATGTTGTTCCGAGCCGTTGACGAGTCGGGCTTTGAGAAGATTGCTAATGCAACTACTTTAAAAGATGCGTGGGACACTTTAGGAAAAGTGTTCAAAGGAACCGACCGAGTCAAGCAAGTTCGTCTCCAAACTCTTCATGGCGAGTTGGAGAGCATGAAGATGAAGGAGTCAGAAAGTGTTTCTGACTGCATCACACGTGTACAGACTTTGGTAAACCAAGTCAACCGAAACGGAGAAATGTTAGCCGAGACGCGGGTTGTGGAGAAGATTTTGAGGTTATTAACCATTAAGTTTGAGAATGTTGTATGTGCGACAAAACAGTCAAAGGACCTAGCAACGTTTACGATCGACGAGCTCGTCGGTTCTCTCGAGGCACACGAGCAATAAAAGAAGAATGAGGAGGAAACACTCGATCAAGCACTTCAGGCCAAGACGTCAATCATAGATGAAAAGGTACTCCATTCTTAAAACTTTCAATGTAGAGGTCGTGGTTGTGGAAGTTGTGAAATTGGTCGCGGTGGTCAAGCTAGCTGATAAGACAACCCTAATCCTCAGCCCAACGATCCAAGCTTTTGTTGAAGCAAGAACCTTTGAATCAAAGTAATTAACACCTCCTTATACGAAATTTTGATCAACCAAGAGATAAGGCTAGAATTAGATTACCTCTTACGATCGAAGATCTAGAAGCAAGATTTGGAAACCTTGTTCTAAATTGAGTCACTCCACAA
This sequence comes from Cucurbita moschata, assembly GCF_002738365.1. Classification (NCBI taxonomy): domain Eukaryota; kingdom Viridiplantae; phylum Streptophyta; class Magnoliopsida; order Cucurbitales; family Cucurbitaceae; genus Cucurbita; species Cucurbita moschata. The sequence goes on from NW_019268527.1 coordinate 523,792, forward strand.
TCTAACTTGATCAAGGCTTGATTGAATGGCTCGGGTGCAATTCTACCACAAGAATTTCTTGAAACTTAGAAATGGCAAATATGATGCTCGGATTTCTAAGGGAAACGTCTCAATTTGAGATCTGAATTACATTCATCCACGAATCTGAATTTTACATAATTGTGGGTATTTATAGTTTCCAGATAAAAGACGTTTGTGGACGGAATTTATTCGAGATGTTTTGTGGATGGGATTTATTCCTGATCCCCTTTAATCTCCACAAAGAATATGTCAAATTGACCATTTGACTTTTACATCATTTATGAAATTAACAATAGTTTTTTTTCTAACAAATGTTGATGTGCTTGAGTGGCTAATGTAACACCGTGATTCTTCTCAGCAGCAGTCATGAAGGATACTATAGGGAGAAGAGACAGTCGAGCCAAGCAAATTAGCGTGGAAGAGGACGCAGTCGAGGAAGAGGCGGTCGATCAATTTGTTCCAACATTTAGTGCTAAAAATGTCATAAATATGGTCACTATGCGAATGATTGTAACTTCAAAAAATGTTATAATTGTGGTAGAGTGGGGTATTTTGCAAAAGATTGTCGAGTTGATAAAAAGGTGGAAGAAACAACCAACCTAGCTTTGGAAGACCTAACAAATGAAGATCTTCTCTTGATGGCTTAAAATGAAGACAATATCAACAACGACACTCTGTGGTACCTCGACTCAGGGGCAAGCAACCATATGTGTGGTCACGAGTACCTATTCAAAGAGATGCAAAAGATTGAAGATGGTCATGTGTCATTTGGAGATGCGTCAAAGGTGGAGGTCAGGTCGAGGTATGATACATTTCTTGCAAAAAGATGGTTTAATAGGGTCAATCTAAGATGTTTATTATGTACTAGACCTCAAGACCAACATATTGAGTATGGGGCAACTCACAGAGAAAGGTTACTCAATGTTCTTAAAAGACCAACTGCTACACCTGAAGGACAAGCAAAGGCGTTTGGCAATGCCAAACAAGCAATTGTTAAAATGGTCTCAGAAATGTTTTAGAATTTAAGATTACCTCTTGGAATTGTCAGGGCTAACGTGCCAGATCTGATTGCCTAACTAAACCTCACTGTGAGAGTTGTGGGGAACCAAACCCTAGCTTGGGGTGCAATCCAATATAACAAGGCAAAGGTCTTGGAGCCCAAGCTCTTCTGTGGGCTTTGAGATACCAAGGCTCTAGAGAACTTTATCTTGTCGATGATGCAAAGTTATGGTTGAGGTCCAAGTACTTGTACGGACATTCAAGATGGACGATGTACTATGAACACTTGTGAAAGCTCAAAACAAAAACTTCGTTCACAGTTCTTCTTAGAGAATGTCAAGATAATAGAAAGGAGAAAGTTAAGGGAGCTGAGACATATTTGGAATATTCGAGACTATGTTATGCAGGTTTTGGGCTTATGTTTGATATTCATGACATGTCCAAAAAAGACAAGGTCCTCGGTTCTGTTGAGGGGTTGAAGTTGTGGGCAATGACCAAGCTCTCTAAACAAAGAGTTTAAAACCTTTTTACGGCTTAGTCTATAGTCTATCGACTGTTTGACCTTAGTAACGATCAATCCCAAGACGTAAGGCAGAACCAGACTTTTGCAAATAGGGTAATGAAAATATCGACCTAGCTCCCTAAAGGTGGGAGAGGCGACAAACTTGAAGGCGAAGGAGGGGAATGTGAGTCCTCCTAATCGAGGTAAAACTTCGTAGAGGAAACCTCATTGCCAGAACAATCATAGTCAAGGTACTTCATCTTGATTCATATTGCAAGGGGCCCTCCCAGAAATTGAATGCCCACAAAAGACATCACCATATGCTTTCCAAGGAAAACTCAAAAAAAAAAAAATAATAATAATAAATAAATAAATAGAAGTTAAGTACGAGACAATTAAAATTGAAACACTACAAGTAGAAATTGAGTATTAATTTAATTGAATTATAATTTTTTTTTGTGTATATTTTAAAAAACAAATTAAGATAGTGATATGTAATTAATACAAAAATTATTTATTGTAAATGAAGAACTTGTATTGTTAAAAAAAAATCACTTAAGAAATGACGTGTAGCAGAAAATCTTCCTACAAAATTGAAATTGATAGAATATAGTGTAAGAATAGTCCCTTGAAGAAATTTTTGGATCATCTCTCTTCTATCTTTGTCTCCCCTCTAATTTATTACTTCTTCCATTCTTCCATCTAACCTAGAGGAAGAGAAAGAGAGTAGAGAAAAAATATAAACAATATTGTTTTTAAAATAAAAACAGGTGTGACATCAATTTTCTCTTCTAGTAATTAACAAAAACAATTGATGAGACTATAAGAACGCTACCAAATGTACAATTATAATAAAATAAAATATAATTTAAACTAAATTAAAGATAAAAAAAAAATGTAAATTTCTTTTAAAAAATTATAAGTGGGAGTTCAAAAGTAAAAGTATAAAAGAAATATATTTATATTAAATATATGCATAAACTTTAATAAATGCCGCATAACATAGTGAATTAGCACGTCTGACTTCGGATCAAAAGAATGAAAGCAAGTAATTTTGGAGTTAGATAGAGATTTGGCTAAGCTCAATCAAGTAAGTGGTCTTACTATCAGCTTGATCGGAAGACTTGCCTTATGTATGACGACACGTGCCCACTGACCCTTGGATGTGTCATTTATGCTTTGTGTTATATGATGATGTAATGATGTATGATGATGTGATGATGTTATATGATGATGTGATGATGTTTTATGATGATGTGATGATGTTTTATGATGATGTGATGATGTTTTATGATGATGTGATGATGTATATGATGATATGAGATGATGACATGATATGATGATGCATGATAACATGATGATGTATGATGCATGATGATGAGATGACTTAATATGATGCATTATGACGGTAAGTTTTCTAAGACGCAACCTTAATTGATGTGAATCATGATGAACGTATGAAGGCCAACGTATGCATGTTATCTAGTGTAATGTGTGAATAATGTACAGAGTTGTGTCATAAGAATGATTTAAAGATGAAAATCATAGGGACCTCATGCATTTTGTGTGTTCATATACATCAGGTTAATTTCCCATTTATGATGATGAGTACGGACGCCTACACTATGAGATGATCACAATCATGTCTGGCATGACACTCGGGGGTCTACAGATAGCTAGCTTGACTATGATGAGTCTAGTGGGTGTGAACCACCTAGGGATCTACGCTCGCATGTGTGGGTGGTGTGTAGAGAAGTAATAGACATCCAATTTTGTCTGGGCTAGAGGCCACCCCTACGATGGTTTTAGCGATAGGTCCCTAATCATGAGTTGCATGTGTTTGCATTCTCTAACCCCAATAGTGGGGTCGCTTACTCAACATTTCTTAATATACTAAAGCCGTGTGCTACTTCTATTTCATGTAAAGACAAGACACCCTGGTAGGGTTGACGACGACATCGCAAGTAAAGACCATGAAATATGCATAAGACAGTGGCATTTCATCTATTAAACTTTAGGTTAATATAGGGTGTTTTACTTTTAATGTTTTATTTAGTATTTTGTTATGTTGTTTTAGAGATGTTTCGAATAGTAAGTCCATGACAGTGTTGTATGATGAAGTTGTAAATGTTTGTTTCTGCATGTAAGTCCATGACAGCGTTGTATGATGAAGTTGTAAATGTTTATTTCTAGATAAGAGAGTATGTAATGATGACGGTAGACTTTAGGGTAGTAGAAATCTAGGGCCGTTACAAATATATTTATATTGAAGTATATACTTAAATTTTTGAAAATGATCGCATAGCGTAGTGGATTAGCACATCTGATTTCGAAACAAAAGGTTGTGGATTCGACTCCCATTGTGGTCAACAAAAATTGTAGACTATCATTTTTCCTCACTTGTGTTCGTTCTTTGGTTAACACACTTAAGGCACGTTCTTTGGTTAACACACTTGAGGCCTTCAGTTCTTTTCATGCTATACATATCACCAAGTTTTTTCAATACTCTCCCCTTCATTTAGTGGAAACACATAATAAAAAGCGTATAGACCAAAGCTTGTAAATGACTGCATAGCGCATGGATTAGCGCGTTTCACTTATGATAAGAAGGTCGTGGGTTTGACTCTCATTGTAGTCAACCAAAATTGTAGACTATCATTTGAGAACATTTTTCTCGCTTGAGTCTTTGGTTAACACACTTTTATCACCAAGTTTTTTTCAATACTCTCCTCATCCACTTACTACAAATTCTACATGTCCTTCATTTAATGGAAACACATAATAAAAAACGTATAGACCAGAGCTTGAAAATGATCGCATAGCGCAGTAGATTAGCACGTTTGACTTCGGATTAGAAGGTTGTGGGTTCGATTCCCATTGTTGTCAACCAAAATTGTAGACTATCATTTGAGAACATTTTTCCTTACCAAGCTTTTTCAATACTCTCCTATCCATTTGCTACAAATTCTACATGTATAGACTAGAGCTTGAAAATGATTGCATAGCGCAATGGATTAGCGCGTCTGACTTCAGATTAGAAGGTAAGGTTGTGGGTTCAATTCCCATTGTGGTTAACCAAAATTGTAGATTATCATTTGAGTACATTTTTCCTCACTTGTGTTCGTTCTTTGGTTAACACACTTGAGGCCATCAGTTCAAATCTAGATCATGCCTTAAACTTTTCTTGAATATCACCAAGTTTTTCAATACTCTCCTCATCCACTTGCTACAAATTCTACGTGGAGACTATCATTTGAGAACATTTTTCCTCACTTGTGTTCGTTCTTTGGTTAACACACTTTGTGTTCGTTCTTTGGTTAACACACTTGAGGCCTTCAGTTCAAATCTAGACGACGCCATACACTTTTCTTGAATATCACCAAGTTTTTTCAACACTCTCCTCATCCACTTGCTACAAATTCTACGTGGAAACTATCATTTGAGAACATTTTTCTCACTTGTGTTCGTTCTTTGGTTAACACACTTGAGGCCTTCAGTTCAAATCTAGACGATGCCATACACTTTTCTTAAATACCACCAAGTTTTTTCAATACTCTCCTCATCCACTTGCTACAAATTCTACGTGGACAAAGAAGCTACACATCCTTCATTTAGTGGAAACATATAATAAAAAGCGTATAGACTGGAGCTTGAAAATGACCGCATAGCGTAGTGGATTAGCGCGTCTGACTTCGGATCAGAAGGTCGTGGGTTCGACTCCCATTGTGGTTAACCAAAATTGTGTAGACTCTATCATTTGAGAACATTTTTCCTTACTTGTGTTCGTTCTTTGGTTAACGCACTTGAGGCCTTCAGTTCTTTTCCTCACTTGTGTTCGTTCTTTGGTTAACACACTTGAGGAATCTAGACGATGCCATACACTTTTCTTGAATGTCACCAAGATTTTTCAATACTCTCCCTCCTCATCCACTTGCTACAAATTCTACGTGGTGGACAAAGAAGCTACATGTCATTCATTTAGTGGAAACACATAATAAAAAGCGTATAGACCAGAGCTGGAAAATTATTTGGTGTCGTGGTGTAGTTGGTTATCACAGACAAGAGCTTGAAAATCATTTGGTGTCATGGTGTAGTTGGTTATCACATACCAGAGCTTAAAAATCATTTGGTGTCTAGTTGGTTATCACATCAGTTTAACACATGGAAGGTCTCCAATTCACGTTCTTAATCATGAAAAAGCTCACATGTTCGAGGTCAAATTTTCCAAGTATCACAAAGGCAAATAAAAGGTTAATTTAAGTATCACAAAGGCAAATATAAGGAATTTAAGTGTAGATCACAAAGGCATTGAATGTCACCAAGATTTTTCAATACTCTCCTCATCCACTTGCTACAAATTCTACGTGGTGGACAAAGAAGCTACATGTCATTCATTTAGTGGAAACACATAATAAAAAGTGTATAGACCAGAGCTGGAAAATTATTTGGTGTCGTGGTGTAGTTGGTTATCACAGACAAGAGCTTGAAAATCATTTGGTGTCATGGTGTAGTTGGTTATCACATACCAGAGCTTAAAAATCATTTGGTGTCTAGTTGGTTATCACATCAGTTTAACACATGGAAGGTCTCCAATTCACGTTCTTAATCATGAAAAAGCTCACATGTTCGAGGTCAAATTTTCCAAGTATCACAAAGGCAAATAAAAGGTTAATTTAAGTATCACAAAGGCAAATATAAGGAATTTAAGTGTAGATCACAAAGGCATTGAATGTCACCAAGATTTTTCAATACTCTCCTCATCCACTTGCTACAAATTCTACGTGGTGGACAAAGAAGCTACATGTCATTCATTTAGTGGAAACACATAATAAAAAGTGTATAGACCAGAGCTGGAAAATTATTTGGTGTCGTGGTGTAGTTGGTTATCACAGACAAGAGCTTGAAAATCATTTGGTGTCATGGTGTAGTTGGTTATCACATACCAGAGCTTAAAAATCATTTGGTGTCTAGTTGGTTATCACATCAGTTTAACACATGGAAGGTCTCCAATTCACGTTCTTAATCATGAAAAAGCTCACATGTTCGAGGTCAAATTTTCCAAGTATCACAAAGGCAAATAAAAGGTTAATTTAAGTATCACAAAGGCAAATATAAGGAATTTAAGTGTAGATCACAAAGGCA
>NW_019268527.1:532344-567966 GCF_002738365.1 Cucurbita moschata
CTCCTCATCCACTTGCTACAAATTCTACGTGGTGGACAAAGAAGCTACATGTCATTCATTTAGTGGAAACACATAATAAAAAGCGTATAGACCAGAGCTGGAAAATTATTTGGTGTCGTGGTGTAGTTGGTTATCACAGACAAGAGCTTGAAAATCATTTGGTGTCATGGTGTAGTTGGTTATCACATACCAGAGCTTAAAAATCATTTGGTGTCTAGTTGGTTATCACATCAGTTTAACACATGGAAGGTCTCCAATTCACGTTCTTAATCATGAAAAAGCTCACATGTTCGAGGTCAAATTTTCCAAGTATCACAAAGGCAAATAAAAGGTTAATTTAAGTATCACAAAGGCAAATATAAGGAATTTAAGTGTAGATCACAAAGGCATTGAATGTCACCAAGATTTTTCAATACTCTCCTCATCCACTTGCTACAAATTCTACGTGGTGGACAAAGAAGCTACATGTCATTCATTTAGTGGAAACACATAATAAAAAGTGTATAGACCAGAGCTGGAAAATTATTTGGTGTCGTGGTGTAGTTGGTTATCACAGACAAGAGCTTGAAAATCATTTGGTGTCATGGTGTAGTTGGTTATCACATACCAGAGCTTAAAAATCATTTGGTGTCTAGTTGGTTATCACATCAGTTTAACACATGGAAGGTCTCCAATTCACGTTCTTAATCATGAAAAAGCTCACATGTTCGAGGTCAAATTTTCCAAGTATCACAAAGGCAAATAAAAGGTTAATTTAAGTATCACAAAGGCAAATATAAGGAATTTAAGTGTAGATCACAAAGGCAAATATAAGGAATTTAAGTATCACAAAGGCAAATATAAGGTTAATTTGAGATAATAGGAGTGGAGAGCAAATATAAGGTTAATTTGATATAATAGGGAGTGGAGAGAAACATATTTCTTTCAATTGGGCACGCTCTAAGCACATGTCGATCTATAGTAAAAGATCTGATAAAAATATATATGATAGATATTTCGTATATTTATATGGTATTTGGTAGACATATATTTAGTAGATTATATCTTGTAGGTTAAAAATGTTAAACATTTAGTAAACTGAAACCATATATATATTCCATTAGGCAGTGCTTTCAAAGTATACTTTTTTTCATTCTCTGTATTGTCCCTCGTTTTACATACCTGAAATCATCAATAAAACCTTTAGCCAATATTCCTTCTTGAAGTTCATCTTGATCGAGTGTGCGTTGTTGAACGATCCTAACAACTGTTATCAGAGCAAGGCGAAATTGACCACGATCTGTGAAGATGAAAAGTTCAAAGATTGTTATTGAAAAGTTTGATGGATTTGATTTCAGTTTCTGGAAGATGCAGATTGAAGATTTTCTGTACCAGAAAGGCCTTCACGAACCCCTGTTGGTGGTGAAGCCGGATATTATGACCATAGAGCAGTGGAAGCTCAAAGATCGTCAGGTCTTAGGATTGATCCAATTGACGCTGTCTAGAAACGTGGCGTTCAATATCATCAAGGAGAAGACAATGTTAGATATGTAGAAGGCGCTGTCAAATATGTACGAGAAACCATCGGCTATGAACAAGGTGTATTTGATGCAGAGACTGTTCAATCTACAAATGTCTCAAGGTGAATCTATTACTGATCATATAAACGAATTCAATATGATTGTAAGTCAACGGAGTTTAGTGGAAATTAATTTCGAGGATAAAATTAAAGTATTGATTTTGATGTCATCTTTACCCGAGTTGTGGGATACTGTTGTTTCTGCAATCAGTAGTTCATGAGAATCTGATAAACTAAAGTTCGATGAAATTCGAGATGTAGTTCTCAGTGAAAGTATTTGCAAACAGGAAATCGAAGATTCATCAGGCAATGCTCTCAATGTTGATCTTTGGGGAAGAAGTAAATCAAAGATTCCAAATAATTGGCAATCAAAATCAAAGAACCAGGAAAAATCGCAAAATTAATCAATCTAAAGTGTTGCAGTTGTGGAGAAAAAGGCCACTTTCGGACAGATTGTACAAGGAGGAAGCAAAATCACAAATCAAAGGATGACGATGATTCTATACATTCAACAAAAGACATTGGAGATTCTCTAATCCTCAGCTTGGACAATCCGATTAAATCCTAGATTTTGGATTCAGGTGCATCTTTTCATTTGTCTCCAAATAAAGAGTTATCTCGAAATTTCAAGTCTGCAAGTTTCAAGAAGGTGTATCTTGCTGACAACAAAGATTTGAAAATTGAAGGAAAATGGGATGTCTACATAAAAACTCTGTTAGTAAATCAGTGGACATTAAAAGATGTCAGATACATTCCATGTCTCACAAGAACCTGATCTCTATTGGTCAATTGGATAGCACAGGTTATGCAACAGAGTTTAGGAAGAGTTCGTGGATGATTGTGAAGGGTACTATTGTGGTAGCATGTGGCACAAAATCTGGAACCTTATACACACCACTGCAGGGTGTATGAACAAAGTTGTTGCTGAGAGTGCTTCAAATTCAAGTCTATGACATAATAAACTTGGACATATGAGTATTAAAGGAATGAAGATGCTGGCTGCGGAAGGAGTTTTGGAAGGTTTGAAATTTGTTGATGTGAGTACTTGTGAGACCTGCGTTATGAGCAAACGGAAACGAGTTAGCTGCACAAAGATTGCCAGAGAATTGAAGAAAGGTTCCGAGACAACGAAGCAAGTGGGAGTCGAGGTTGAGTTGCTGAAAGATTCACCTAGTGATGTTGTAGTAGATACTCAAGAAACTTCTGAGACTATTGCTAAGGAACCAAAGGTGAAGCAAGTGGGAGTTGAGGTTAAGTAGTTGAAAGATTCACTTGGTGATGTTGTAGGTGATACTCAAGAAACTCTTGAGACTGTTGCTGAGGAACCAGAAGTGGAGCAAGTGACACATGGGCAGGTGTCAAAAAGATCATCTAGAGCCATCAGAGTACTAGATAGGTATGTACCTTCTTTACACTATCGGTTGGTGACTGATAAAGGGGAACGAAAACCTCTTGATGAGGCCCTACAGTTGGAGGATACAACCAAGTGGGAGCAAGTAATGGATTATGGGATGTCTAGGCTTTAGAAATGCATTACTCCTTCATTTGCTGAGGCTGTGTACGTGCCAATAGGCAAGAAGTAGCGCGAGAAGATTCTTCAGGTAGATAGTTAAAGTGTCATGCAATTTGCGAGGAACCCGGTCTATCATTCAAAGACAAAATGCAGACGGCGATACCTTCGCTCAGAGGTTAGTGGAAGATGATGATGTGTTTGGAGAAGATAGAGGGTGCAAGGAATCCAACAAACATTTTATGTTGATGTTGGAACATTTTGGTTATGCAAAGCCTCAAAGTGCTATGGTACAAATTGAGAATGAAATACGTAGTTGACTGGACCAGTCTTCAAGTGGGAGATTGTTGGGATATGGAGCCTGATGTCTATCAATAGTAAAAGATCTAGTAGAAATATATATGGTAGATATATCATAAAATATGATAGAGATATATGTGGTATTTGGCAGAGATATATTTGGTAGATTATATCTGGTAAGTTAAATTTGTTAAACCTATATTTAGTAAACTGAAACCATATATATACACCATTAGTAGTGTTGTCAAAATGTACTTTTCTTCGTTCTTTGTATTTTCTTTTGTTGTACATACTTGAAGTCATCAATAAACCTTTATCCTATATTCCTCCTTGAATTTTCTCTCTCATGTTCTTTGTGCTCATCTTGATCGAGTGTGTGCGTTGTTGAGCGATCCTAACACTTTCAACGCCTGATATCTTCACCAAATTTATTGGCTATCTTACTTGGAATTTGTAGGAACAAGTTTGAAGGAAAATGTTTATAAAAATTGAATTTAGAAAACTCAAGGAAGAGAAACCTAAAATTTAAACGATTTTAAGTCTTGGTTGGAGGCTCATCGTTACTTGGTTCTTTTTCCAAATGTTAGCCCATGCTTCATAATTTATAGTTTAAGCCTAAACTGACTTTGAAACGTCTAGAACTATCCTGAGTTTGAAATCCAAATTTCTTGAATTTTTGTTGAAAATATCTTCTTCGATGAGGCCTTAGCCAACTTCCATGTTGAAAATATCTTCTTTTGAAACTTATTTAAATTTTGGATGATCGAATGAATGGATGTAAAGACATTTTAGATTTTCAAAGGTTGTGGTGGTCCTTGTTTCAGTGCTGATCTGAGTTATGGAATTTTCTCTTTTATACTAACTTGTTCGGCTTCACCTTTTTCATTTGTTGTTTATACATATCCAGTTAAGTGGCAGCCTTAAGGGTTGTGGCGTAATTCTTTGAGGCATAGACAGCCACTCACCCTTGGATATCTTCCCTTAAGCCCATCTACCATCTGAGAGGAAAATCTGGATATCTCAATGAATTCTACTGTCATATTTCCGACGGTCCTTTTCCCTCGTTTAAGGCTTAAGAATGCCTCCTGATTTTTTAACATTACTACTGTGCCAAGTCTAAGGATGATTCAATCTTCTATGCTTATGGCCATAGAGGTTGATTTCTACAAAATAAAAAAAAAAGTGCCACTCCTGAGTGAACGTGATGGTGGAGTGCCCAGAGGGCGAGGTTTGACTTGAGTTAGGTTTGTAAGGCACAGACGCAACTTTGGGCATAACTCGATTGTATAATAAAAGACGAAGAATTTTTGTATGAAATAAAATAAAGAGAATTTAAAACATAATATATAATAAATTTACAATATTTTAAAATAGAGTTCATGCATAATTAGTTAAAAGAAAAAACAAGGAACAAACACAAAATATATTAAACAAAGGAGTTGAGGACGATGGGTGAGGCTTCTCTATGGCACCTGCGGTAAAGACCGCCCCTAACTTCGATTAGCTCCTTATTTAGCTTAAAAACATGGAAAACATGAAGTGAGTACAAAGACTCACTAAGTAGCCTACTTGTAGACCCTTAATCGTGTCCTTAATATGGTAGGGTACCACACTTCATCTAGTTCTTGTTGCAAGTAATTAGGTCTTTTGATTGTGTTCTTGACTTGTGAGCTCTTATCATGATATGAGGACCGTGGTCCTTAGAATCTAAGGCCTGAGCTTTGTTCGTCTAAGGGCCTTAATAATGTGGTTATGTGCTCTAGTCTTTTAGAAATTGAAATTTGGATTCATGTTCTAGTTCTTGATTGTTGTCTTATTCTTGGCTATTTTCTATGTTCTTATTCTTTTCTTGTTTGTTCTCCAAGACACTCTCCTAGGATATATGGTACTAGTTATGAACCAACAACTTGTGTTCAAGGTTTCATACGTTCCAAGCGACACAGTCTTAACCTATGTTCAAGGCTTCATGCATTCCAAGCAACTTAGTCTGAATCTGTATCCAGGGCTTCATGTGTTCTTTACGATATTATCTGAAAACCTACACCCAAGGCTTCATGCGTTCCAAACGATATAGTCTGGATACCTACGTTCAAGGCTTTTTACGTTCCAAGCAGCATAGTTTAAAAACCTACATCTAAGGTTTCGTACGTTCCAAGCGATGTAGTCTGACTCGCATCTAGGGTTTCAAGCATTCCCTGCAATACGGTCTGAATACCTATTCCCAAGTCTTCTTACGTTTCATGTGGCATAGTCTAAATACCTACGCTCAAGGCTTCATATGTTCCAAGTAGCGTAGTCTGAAAATTTAAATCAAAGCTTTCTTCTATTACAAACGATGTAGTTTGAATCATGAACATGCTTTACTGTGGGAAGTCTAGGAGTTTTCTTGAGTTTCTATGTTTGAGGATCTTGATTCGTTGTCTGACTGGTACCTAACATTCTTCTTATCTTACTATATATAGAGTTTGTGTCGTGTTGTTCTTGGTTCTCAAACATTCTATAAATTTCTAACGTTCGAGCGTTCTTACTTTCTTGAAGTATAAGTCGTAACATGCCTTCTTAAGCTCCACAAAACTTAAAGTAATATGTATGAGTTATTCATAGTATATTCTTGAGAAAATTCTAGAAGAGTGTTGGATCTTGAGTATGAGTTAAGTGATGAGCTATTTCCTTTAAGCATTTCTTAGACCCTAACTTGGTTAAGTTTCCAAACTTGCTTTGATCAACTTGAAATCTTGAACATGTCTTTATATCATTAGGAATAAACCTTACACAAAATAGTAAGTCATTTGGAGGATATTTAGGCTTCGAAGTATCTTAAAGGGTCATAGGGACATTTTGGTCATTTTACCCCCTAATTCTTAGTTTAAACTCTAAATGCCTTCCAATAACTTTCAAACTTTACCAAATCATCACCCATAATAAGGTCTATTACAAAGTTTCATAGTATTTTGAGGTCATTTAGATCATGAACGGAAGATAAATTACTTTAGGGGCATTATGGTCATTTTACACCATTACTTGGTTTTGCTACTTAACCATGTCTAATGACCACCAAATTTCATATTTTATCTTAACGCATCATAATTTGCTCAACATTAAAATTTCATGGGCAAAGGATTTGATTTAGTGGGTAATTTTAACCTTATTTAAATCCCATAAAAATTAATCGGTTTAGGGTATTAACTCACAGTTCTTGGTATTTTTCTTTCATATTTCCTTAATTTATACTTAATTTAAGATTCATACAGAAATTCATGTTATTCCTACATATATTTTTTAAGAAAAGTCTAAGGTTGCCACTTACCTCGTCATCGATGTTCAAGACCTCCTTTCTCGAGGTTTCGATATCAAAATTACTTCAAATTTTCTTTGAAAGAATCCTCAAAGTGTCTAGTTTTTGGAACCTTGAAGTTTTTAACGAGAACTAATGTAAAAGATGGCTAAAATTAAGAAAAGTCCAAGATTTTGCAGCAGTTTGGTTTGGAATGGTTGGTTCAGTTGAACCGACCACGTTGGTCGTCTTCATCTGAGAGGGAAGAAGATGTGCACGGTCTATTTGCTGCTGCTTGAAAGTGCCTCTCTCGAGCTTCGTTTACGACGTTTCTTCCCTGGATTTCTTTATGAAACTTAACGATGGTGTTACAGAGAAGAGTTAGGGATTGAGTTCATACCTTCTCGAGGATCGTAGCCAAAATTATTAACCTCCAAAGATCTTCGAAAAAAAATTTTCTCACCGAGTTCAATCGATAAGTTTTATATCGGGCAGTCAATTCTAAAAGTTTTCCACGCTTGATTTCAAAATGGAACTTCTTCCTTCTTCTTTCCTCTAGCTAAAGAAATTATTTTTGTGGAACGTTTTTAAGCGTATGGCTTCAGTTTATAGTGTTGGATGATGGAAGTCCCACATCGACTAATTTAGGGTGTGATCATGGGTTTATAAGTGAGGAATACTAACTCCATTGGTATGAGGCCTTTTGGGGAAGCCCAAAGCAAAGCCATGAGAGCTTAAGCTCAAAGTGGACAATATCATACCATTGTGGAGAGTCGTGTTCGTCTAACATGGTATCAGAGCCATGCCCTAAACTTAGTCGTGCCAATAGATGGGTAAATCCTCGAATCCTCAAATATCGAACAAAGAACTCTTAAAGAAAAAGGAGCCAAGCCCCTCCTCGAAGGCAGTCAAAAATGATTAAGACTCCAAAGGAGTCGAGCCTCGATTAAGGGGAGGTGTTGGATGATGGAAGTCCCACATCGACTAATTTAGGGTGTGATCATGGGTTTATAAGTGAGGAATACTAACTCCATTGGTATGAGGCCATCGACTAATTTAGGGTGTGATCATGGGTTTATAAGTGAGGAATACTAACTCCATTGGTATGAGGCCTTTTGGTAATTTAGGGTGTGATCATGGGTTTATAAGTGAGGAATACTAACTCCATTGGTATGAGGCCTTTTGGAGAAGCCCAAAGCAAAGCCATGAGAGCTTATGCTCAAAGTGGACAATATCATACCATTGTGGAGAGTCGTGTTCGTCTAACATATAGAAATTATCCTTGGTCTACAGCTCACCCGAAATATAGAGCTTTGAGTTCTTGGGCAACTTGATTTAAGATGTGTTAGCTCTCAATATCTTCATCAAAGTTACTCATCTCAATCCTCTTAAACTAGAGAACAACTCAATTTAAAAAAAAAAAAAATAGATTGTGGCTCGAAATAAAAAAGAAATTAAAAATCTTGAAAGTTCCTTGAAAATTGGAAAAATGACATTTTCCTTATTTATGCTTACTTTTTCCTTTCAAAGCTTTCTCCAGAGGCCTTAAATCCCTAAAATTACTTATTAGGGTATTGGAATGACTTGCTTAAGATCCTTCTCCTTGCATGAATGCCATAATTTCCTTTCTTTGAAAATTTTGGGTCTTACTTGGGCAGGTTAATCTTAGTTTAATTACTTTATCCTTATTTCAAGTGTTAGAAGGTCCTTAATGAGTTTTTATTTATGTGCTCTAGACTTGGGCATGGACCATCTCTACATCAAGGGTTGCTTACGTGGAGTTCTTAGAAGCCAACCTTTGTTTTATTCCTCATCTTGAGGTTATCTTAAATCTTAACTTAAATAGTAACTCTATAATCATGCACCTAATGATCGAAAACCTTAGGCATAGTTAAATTTAGAGTCTTAGAAGCATATTTACCTTGTTTCGGCATAGCGTTAACTCAAGCTGGGGCATAGAAAAACCTTGAACTCTAATACCCATTCTGTCATGACTCGATTTTTTTGAGTTTGCAAGACACACAAATCGCAACATGGATTGACTGAATGGGTATGAAAAGAGAACAAAGATTAGTTACTCTACCTGAGTGAAGTTGCTTATGGAATAGGGCTTTAGGAGTCCCGGATGAATGAGATTGTCATTAAAGGCAACTTGATAGACGAAATGGTAGGCTGCCTTGAGGCAATGCCTATCTGTGAATTAATGGTTAGGGTCAATGCCCTAGAAGATAAGACCACAACTGTTGGTGGCGTCAAGCATAGAGATAGATCAATGAGCTCTATTGTTGGGATGGAAGAATATATCGATGGCCTACACAATGTCAAACAAGCAATTGTTAAGATGGTCTCAGAAATGTTTTAGAATGTAATAGCACCTCTTGGAGTGGTCAGGGCTGAAGTGTTGGATTTGATTGCCTGACTAAACCTCACTATGAGAGCTGTGGGGGAACCAAACCCTAGTTGAGGGTGCAATCCAATATAACAAGGCAAAGGTCTTGGAGCCCAAACTCTTCTGTGGGCTTTGAGATACCAATGCATTTGAAAACTTTATCTAGTCGATGATGCAAAGTTATGTTTGAGGTCCAAGTACATGGACGGACATTCAAGATGGACGATGTACTATAGACACTTGTAAAAGCATAAAACAAGAACTCCGTTCACAGTTCTTCTCAAAGAATGGCAAGATAATAGCAAGGAGAAAGTTAAAGGAGCTGAGGCATATTTGGAATATCCGAGACTACGTTATGCAGTTTTTTGGGCTTATGTTTGATATTCGTGACATGACCAAAAAAGACAAGGTCTTCAATTCTGTTGAGGGGTTGAAGTTGTGGGTAAAGACCAAGCTCTCTGAACAAAGAGTTCAAATCTATTCTATAGTCTAATGATTGTTTGACCTTAGTAACGATCAATCCCAATACATAAGGTAGAACCAAACTTTTGCAAATGGGATAATAGAAATTACCGACTCAGCTCCTCCAAAGATGGGGAAGGCGACAAACTTGAAGGCGAAGGAGGGGAATGTGAGTCCTCCTAACAGAGGTAAAACTTCACAAAGAAGACTTCATAGCCAGAACAATTGTAATCAAGGCACTTCGTCTTGGTTCATAAGCAAAACTTGAAAAAAAATTTAGAAGTTAAGTACGAGACAGTGAAAGTTGAAGCACTACTAAGAGTAGAAAGATGAGTATTAATTAAATTGATTTTTTTTTTGTTTTTTTTGTTTCTTTTGTTTTTGTTTTTTTTTTTTTTTTTTTTTTTGTATATTGTAAAAAACAAATTAAAATAGTGATATGTAATTAATACAAAAATTATTTATGGTAAATAAAGAATTTGTATCGTGAAAAAAAAAATAAGATCATGAATGAAAAAGTTTAACGAGTATAGAATCATCCCTTGGACAAAAAGATTTGGATCATTTCTCTTCTATCTCTGTCTCCCATCTACTTTCTTACTTCTTCCATTCTTCCATCTAACCAATAAATGATAGCATAAGTACAAAGAAGTATATTTATATTAAAATATATACATAAACTTCAATGTGAATTAGCACCTTCGAATTAGAAGGATGAAAGCAAGTAATTTTGAAGATAGATAGATCTTTGGTTAAGATCAACTAAGTAAGTGGTCTTATGTACATGTCATTTATGCTTTGTGTTATATGATAATGTAATGATGTTGTATGATGATGTGATGATATTATATGATGATGTGATGATACTATATGATGATGTGATGATGATTACATGATATGATGATGCATGATGATAACGTTATGATGGAAGATTCATGATGATGAGATGGCTTAATATGATGATATTCTATATTAAGATGATGTACATAAATTAAATGTTATGATGCATTATGACGATGAATTTTCTAAGACGTAACCTTAATTGATGTTAGTGAGGATGAACGTATGAAGGCCAACACATGCATTTATCTAGTGCAATGTGTGAATAATGTATAGGGTTGTGTCATAAGAATGATTTAAAGATGAAAATCATAGGGACCTCATGCATTTTGTGTGTTCATATACATCAAGTTAATTCCTCATTTGTGATGATGAGTACGGATGCCTACGCTATGAGATGATCACCATCATGTCTCGTATGACGCTCGGTGGTCTGCTGACCTCCGAATTTCACTACGGACAGCTACCTTGACTATGATGAGTCTAGTGGGTGCGAACCGCCTGGGGATCTACGCTCGCACGTGTGGGTTGTGTATAGAGAAGTAATACACATCCAATTTTGTCCAGACTGGAGGCTACCCCTATGATGGTCTTAGCGATAGGTCTCTAATCATCAGTTGCATGTGTTTGTGTTCTCTAACACTAATAGTGGGGTCACTTAGTCAACATTTCTTAAAATACTCAAGTCGTGTGATACTTTTATTTCATGTAAAGACAAGACACCCTAGTAGAGTTGATGATGACATCGCAAGTAAAGACCATGGAAAATGCATAAGACAGTGGTATTTCATTTCTTAAACTTTAGGTTAGGATAGGATGTTTTACTTTTAATGTTTTATTTAGTATTTTGTTATGTTGTTGTAAAGATGTTTCGAACATGTAAGTCCATGATAGTGTTGTATGATGAAGTTGTAAATGTTTATTTCTGCATAAGAGAGTATGTAATGATGACGGTAACGACTTTAGGTTAGTAGAAATCTAATACCGTTACAAATATATTTACATTGAAGTATATACTTAAACTTTCAAAACTGACCACATAGCGCAGTAGATTAGCGTGTCTGACTTCGGATCAGAAAGTCATGGGTTTGACTCCCACTATGGTCAACCAAAATTATAGATGATCATTAGAGAACATTTTTCCTTACTTGTGCTCATTATGAGTGATTGAGACCATTTCTTACTTGGGCTCATTATGAGTAATTGAGACCATTCCTTACTTGTGTTCATTATGATTAATTGAGACCATGTATGAGGCATTTGGATTCTTAGATAACTTAAATGTTAAATCTATTATCATGTAACATAGTGATACGCTTTTCTTGAATATGACCAAATTTTTTCAATACTCTCCTCATCCACAAGCACACGAGTAAGCTTTTTTAATACTCTCCTCATCCACACCCCTAGACAAGCACATAAGGAAGCTGCCACAAATTCTACTTCGGTGGACAAAGAAGCTACATGTCCTTTATTTAGTAGAAACACATAATAAAAAGCATAGACTTGATCTATTTCTTTATCTCCCCATGAATCATATGTTTGTAACAATGGGGACAAAATTATCTCAATTCCAATCGACTAGGCGTATTGTGTCGATTCTTTTGAGTAATATATCTGGAAATCCCCACGGATTCCTTATTACCACTGTTTTGAACACAACGAGTACATTCCAAAGTAACTGTTACTCGGGCATCTTTACCCTTGGCCATGAACCTCCCTTGTATTTTTGGTTCACGCAACTCTTCTATTTTCCGATCCAAAATGAAGAAAAAAAGAGAAGTTGGTAACTCAAAATAAAATTATAAAAGATTTGGTTGCAATCAAATATAAAATATAGTAATACACTGATCTCTAAATTTAGAATGGTTTTGCATTTAAGTATCTTGTATGATATTGTTACCCTAGCCATCACATTTTCATTTCGTTCTCACTCTTTTATTAATTCAATTGGAACCCCGCACCGAGTCCAAGTTTGACGGAAGTTGAATCCAGACTAAGCCTAAAAACTCTAAAAAAAGCACACGAGGAAGCTGCCACAAATTCTACTTCGGTGGACAAAGAAGCTACATGTCCTTTATGTCCTTTATTTAGTAGAAACACATAATAAAAAGCATATAGACTAGAGCTTGAAAATCATTGGTGTCGGGTGTAGTTGGTTATCACATCAGTCTAACACATTGAAGGTCTCTGGTTCACCGGTTGAAGTTCGGGCGTTGCCATTATTTTATATATTTATTTTTTTATTATCATATATTGAAAAATTAATTTGAGATAATAGGGTGTGGAGAGAAACATATTTCTTTCAATTGAGCGCGCTCCTAAGCTCGTTGGCCTTTGAGCTCTTTTAGGATAATACCCTTTTAAGGTGAAGAAACTGAGTGGGACAGATTAGACACGATGAATTCGTTTATAACCTTGTATTGCAATTCCCGAGCTCTTTTAGGATAATACCCTTTGAAGGTGAAGAAACTAAGTGGGATAGATTAGACACGATGAATTCGTTTATAACCTCGTATTGCAATTCCAAGCTTTTCCTTAAACTTCTTTAATGGTGATTGTATTGCCCATATAATTTAGATGCACTTTCAATGCTTCACCAAAGTTGTACGTTTTCTTATCTTAGAATTTTTAGGAAAGAAGTTGGAAGGAAAATATTTATAACCCTCGAATTTAGAAAAATTCAAGGTTGACCTAAAATCAAAATGAATTAGTTCATGCTTCTTAATTTATAGTTTGAGCTAAAACCTACTTTGAAACGTCTAGATTAGCCATGAATTTGAAATCCAAATTTTAGGAATTTTGGTTGAAAATATCTTCTTCAATCAAGCTTTCACCATCTTTAATTGAAGGAAAATATTTATAACCCTCGAATTTAGAAAACTTCAAGGTTGACCTAAAATCCAAATGAATTAGTTCATGCTTCTTAATTTATAGTTTGAGCTAAAACCTACTTTGAAACGTCTAGATTAGTCATGAATTTGAAATCCAAATTTTTGGAATTTTTGTTGAAAATATCTTCTTCCATCAAGCTTTCACCATCTTTCATTTTGAATTTCAGCCGTTGGGTCTACTTAAATTTGGGGATGATCCGAATGGATGTAAAGATATTTAAGATTTTCAAAGGTTGTGCTGGTTGACTTATCGAAGTTAAGGGTTGTGGCGTAATTGTTTGAAGCATGGGCAGCCGATAACCTTTGGATATCTTCCCTTAAGCCCATAATGAAGCGGAAAGTTCTTGTCTTCTCTGTATCTACCATCTCATGGACAAATCTAAATATCTCAGTGAATTCTACGTTATATTTCTCCACGGTCCTTTTCCCTTGTTTAAGGCTAAAGAATGCCTCCTGATTTTTGAACGTTGCTACCGTAGGGTAGTACTTCTCAAAAAATGCCTCTCCAATCCAAGTCCAAGTCCAAGGATGATTCGATCTTCAGTGCTTACAATCTTAGAGGTTGGTTTCCACAAAAATAAAGGTGTTGCTCCTGAGTGAACATGATGGTGGAGTGTCTGGGGGCGTGGTTTGACTTGGGTTAGGTCGGTAAGGCACAGACGCGACTTAGGGCTTAACTCGATTATGTAATAAAAGACGAGCAATTTTTTTTGCGAAATGAAATAAATAGAATTTAAAATATAATATATAATAAATTTACATTATTTCAAAATAGAGTTCAAACATAATTAGTTAAAATACAAAATAACTAACTGACAAAATATTTTAAATCAAAAGAGCTAGGACAACCAGTGAGGTTTCTTTATGGAACTTGCTTTAAAATTCACTCCTGACCTCAACTAGCTCCTTATCTACCTTAAAAATCTAGAAAACATGGAACGAGTTCAAAGACTCACTAAGTAGCCCACTTATAGACTTTAATCGTGTCCTTGATATTACTATTGGGTTGTCCTTGATATTAATCGTGTCCTTGATATTACTATTGGGTTGTCCTTGATATCACTAAGTAGCCTACTTATACACTTTAATCAACGAGTGAGGTTGTCTTTTCTTTCCTTTATTCTCTTGACTCTTCCATGAAATCACTATTGGGTTATTGATTCTTGTGAAATCTCACTTTTTAGCTTTATTGTAAAATCCCACATTGGTTGGATCGGAAACAAATCATTCCTTATATAAGTATGTCTGAGTGTTTAAGGAGGAATTCTGCTCACATCAGTTGGACAGGGAACGAATCATTCCTTATATAAGTATGTTCGAGGGGTTAAAGAGGCTTGCTATTGATGACATTTTAGCTTTATTGTGAGATCCAATATCGATTGAATAGTGAATGAATCATTCCTTATATAAAGGGTGTCAAAATATCTGAGTTATTAAGGATATAGACTCGAAATCTGTTGAGCAATGCCTGCGCAAGTTCGAATCTTGCAAACAAAGGTAGAGTGATATTCATTTGTTAGTGCTTTAGTGTTGACCGAAGGGGAAGAAGTAAATGGAATGACCCAAACAAAGGTAGAGTAGTGATATTCATCTGTTAGTGTTTTAGTGCTGACCGAAGGGGAAATAAATGGAGATTTAGAAGGTCTGAAATTTGTTGATATGAGTCCTTGTAAAGCTACATTATGAGGTCTGAAATTTGTTGATATGAGTTCTTGTGAAGCTACATTATGACAAACAGAAACGAGTCAACTTCACAAACGCTCCAGCTTCATCATTTGGTTGATCAAAGTTCTACGTCACAAGTAAAGAAAGACAATTCGTTAAACAGAATCTTGAATGAGTGGGCAATATAGGGTCGTCAGTACCCTTGCGGTTTAAGGTGCGTATGTTTGTGTTGATCCAAAGAAGAGTTACAAGCTTGATGCTAAGGCTATGAAGTACTACTTCATAGGCTATGATTCTAATATGTTTGGATACAAGTTTTGGGACATCAAGAGCAAAATAAAATTAAGGCTATGATGTGCTACTTCATAGGCTTTGATTCTAATATGTTTGGATACAAGTTTTGGGACGTCAAGAACAAAAAAAATCTTGAGACACTGTAACGTGACTTTTGCTTCATAGGCTATGATTCTAATATGTTTGGATACAAGTTTTGGTATGTCAAGAACAAAAAAAAATTAAGGCTATGATTCTAATATGTTTGGATACAAGTTTTGGGACGTCAAGAACAAAAAAAAAATCTTGAGACACCGTAACGTGACTTTTGATGAAAATATCATGTACAAGGACAAAGACGAAAAAGGTTCTGGGAGAACAAAGCAAGTGGAAGTTGAGGTTGAGTTACAGAATAATCAAAAAATGTCATGTACAAGAACAAAACAAGAAAGGTTCTAGGAGAACAAAGCAAGTGGGAGTTGAGGTTGAGTTATAGAATAATTCACATAGTGTCGTTGTAGTAGATAATTGAAAAACTGAGCTATGTGGATACTTGCTCGGATGATTTGTGCCTTTTTTAGCTAGCTTTTTTTTTTGTGTGTTATGGGATCCAAAATTCATAAAATTTCTCTAGTAGGTCATAATTCAAATCAAATTATGGGTAGTATCAAAATTGAGATGAAAAACGGACAAACGGAGGTCTAAACGAGCAAAAAGAGGACACTAACACGAAAACATGCATACAGAAGGCGGCACACACATGGCTCGGGGGTTCTTTTAAGGGGATTGAGATTAAATCACGACCACTAGCTTCTTTTGTGGGAGACAATAAATACCCACAAATTATTACGTAGAAATTAGATTTATGATGAATGGTCTCAAGATGAGACGTTCTCCCTTAGTAATATGAGCATCATCTTTGTCATTTCTAAGTTTCAAGCAATTCTTGTGGTAGATTGCACCCAAGCCATTCAATCAAGTTCGACGGTAAGGTGACTCAATTTAGGACAAGGTTCCAAATCTTGATTCTGTTGGGTTTTGTGTCCATAGTTTGTAAACAATAACATATTCTATTTTCAATAAAGTTATTATTGATGTTTATTCAATAAAGATTGTTATTTAATAAAGTGAATTTTACGATTATTAATCTAAATCCAATAAACTAAGAACACTCTGACTATAGTATGATTACTTGAACTATACGTAGAGACATAAGAGTGGATCAAGTTCAAGTATATATTCAAAATGATATATAGTACAGGGATAGACTAAGTACCTTATCCTGGGACACTATGGATGCGGCCCACTTTTGTATAGGACATAAACAATGTGATCACTAAATTGTACATGCGGAGACATGTGAGTGGGGGCGTCCTATGCAATGAGTATTGCATAAGATCGGACCATGAAGAAAAACACTCTCCCTTTATAATGCCGTTTACTGTTGAGACTGATTTTCTTTTCATTCAATGACCTAGGTAACTCGATCTTAATCCTGAGCTAACCATGAACTCCTGTTTATTTGGAATTATCCTTAGATTTGCATGGGTGAGAGTGGCTCGAGTTCACCGACTCAATAGTCCTCCCATTTCAGGGGTAAGACTGGGTGAATGGCTGGAGACGTGGGGTGCAAAATAGAATTCACTCCTACCCACTTTTAGGGATAGAAGAGAGGTAATTCCATTAAGTACTGACTCAGGTCTTGAACAAGGGGCCCCACCCTCTCATTGGCATGAGAGAGATTCGGTTTACTGGTTGGACAACAAACCAATTGTTCATTAGAGGATCAGTGGGACATAAGGAACAAGAAGTAACTTCAGGGATAAAAGGGTAAATTGACCTAGCTCTAGTTACGAACAACCTGTGAAGGATCGACTTACATCATGATTATATCAAATGGACATAAATATATCTATAGTGAGGGGAGTGCAACTACTAGGCTATAGTGGAATGTCCTAGTAGTTAACGAATATTGGTTAACAAGGTTATCGAGTTTAACCGGTTAATCTTGGATCGTTGGAGCCCATGATCTATAGGTCCATTAGGTCCCTCTACTAACTCATATCGGACTAAACCATAGAACAGTATGACGAGTGAGTTCGAAGTGTTCGAATTCAAATTAGGGAATATGTGCTACATATATACGATATATTTAACCGCATTTTTGTTTTATTTACAAATTAAACAAAAAAAAAAAAAGAGAATCTGAGATATTTAAATAAGATTTAAATATTTTAATCAAATATGGCTCGGAATTGATTGGGATTGATATTTGAATTAATATTAAATATTAACTAAATAGTTTAATTAATCATTTAATATTACTTTAATATAAAATTAAATTATTCAAATTAATTGTTGAATTAAAATGAAGAAAGTCAAAATGTTGACTTCATTTAATGGAAAAATCCATGTTTGAGTTAATGGAATTTTGAGATGTCAAAATTTGGTTTAATCAAACTTGCATGCTTGCCAAATAAACCCCACAAATTTGAGTGGAATTTTGAGAGTCAAAATTTGGTTAATTCAAACTTGCATGCTTGCCGCCTAATCCCAAACATTTGAGTGGAATTTTGAGTGTCAAAATTTGTTGATCTCAAATTTGCATGAACATGCTAACATGAATCTATAAATAGAGTGATCAAGGTACATGGAACCTCTCCCTTGAAAAAATCTTGAGAAAAACTCTCACAAACTCTCTCTTCATCTATACTAAATTCCTCCTAAGTTTAGTCACTCATTGGATTCAACAATCCCGTTCTAAGGCCGGAGAATAGTGGAGAAGACACTCATTGTGGTTCGAAACCGGTTCGTGAGGAAAAAGGAATTTGAATTACAAAAGGTTAGTACTCAAAGACCTTGAGTTTTAATACTAATGAACTTGCTAGTTATTTACTATAATAGATGTTCTAAGAGTGCCTAAGATCCAAATTGCTTCCGCATGTGTTATATGAACTCCATCAGTTTCTAGATCTTTGATCGTAAGATGTAATCTAATTCTAGCCTTATCTCTTCGTTGATCCGAATTTTGTATAAGGAGGTGTTAATTTCTTTGATTCCAAGATTCTTGCTTGAACAAAAGCTTGGATCGTTGGGCTGAGGAATAGGGTTTCCTTATCACCTTTCAAGAAAAACTCGGTTGGAAGAACACATCGAAGGCTTAGACAAGGCCCAACGAGCAATAGATCAAATGGTCTAAGAAATGTCTAAGGATTTGAGAGCAGCCCTAGGAGTGGTCAGGGCCGAAGTGGCTGTCTGAGAACTAGATTAAACCTCACCATGGGAGCTGTGGGGAACCAAACCTCACCTGGAATTATAATACAATTAAACAAGATAAAGATCTTGGAGTCTAAGCCCTTTTGTGGGGTTTAGAATGGAAAGGCTCTAGGGAACTTTATCTTTGACTTTGAACTTTACTTTCGAGCCACAAACACCGTGGCAGAAGAAGTGAAGTTTTGGAAACAATGCATCTAATCGACGATGCAAAGTTGTGGTGAAGATCCAAGTACATGGACATTTAAGATGGTTGTAGTATCGTGGAGACGTGAGAAAGATTAAAATAAGAACTCTGCTTTCAGTTCTTCACAGAGAATGTCGAGATACACACGAGAAATTTAAGAGAGTTGAGATATACTGGGAATATTTGAGACTAGGTTAAGCGATTCTTTTGGGCTTATGTTGGATATTCGTGACATGTCTGAAAAAGACAAGGTCTTAAGTTTTATTGAGGGGCTGAAGTGTGGGCGAAGGCCACACTTTATGACCAAAGGGACCAAGACCTTTTCAATGGCTTATGCTACTTACCTTAGCAACTATCAATTCCAAGACGAAAGGCAGAACCAAGCTTCCATAAGTAGGAATAATAGCAATTATCGACCCCTCCCCCAAGGGTGGGGGAGGTGATAGACTTAAAGGAAGAAGAGGGGAAAGCGAGTCCTCCCAACAAAGAGGTAGAACTCAATGGCAAAAACTTCATAGTTGGAGTAGTCACGATCAAGGCCCCTTGTCTTGCTACATATGCAAGAGGCCCATAAAAAATCTGAATGCCCGCAAAAGGTGGTACTATATACCTTTCAAGCAAAACTCCGAGTGAATTCAAAAGTCGAGTATGAGACGATAGAAAGAAAATATCGCTAGTTGAGAATGTTGAATGCCACTACATGGGGGCACTAAAGTACTTGTTCGCTCTCAAGAAGAGGGTGGAAGAAATAAGGAAGTCAGTGGAACATAGTCTCTTATATATGTCGAGGCTTGGATTAATCACAAAGGGGTCAGGAATATCAATGTTGACTTTGGAGTCACCCAATACTACATTATGAGATCGAAGCAAAATACTTCAACCTTTGGCATGGAGTGTAAAGCTGAAATTAGAGAGAGAGAGAAATTGGCCCAAGTCAACAAGGGACAAATGAGTCATTTTACTCTTCCATCTATTAGAGGGGTACAAGTGACCGAATACTGACCATAAAAAAGAAGATTAGAAGAAAGTTTGGGAGAATCTAGGAGCCAGGCAAAACTTCGTCCATAATCGAGATGAGTTTTAGAATGTTTTCCAGATCTGAGACTAACTTTTATGAATTGAGACCTAATATTTGGGCGTGTTACCTAGGAAAGGTTTTTTCACTGATTCCGTGGAGAAACTTGGCTGAAAATGCGAAGGGTCCGAGAGCTCTCCCAAAAGTGGTAAGGATGCTAATGGACTTACTTTCGATGTTCATAACTCGTCCTGTGATGAGGAAAAAAATCAAGAAAAAATGCTAAAGTGTAGTGGTATTACGATCTACAACTTTGCAAAAGAAATCGTGTTGATTCGAGTTTTAGATCGAAAGATAAAAAAATAAAAAAAAAGAGAAGATTCAAGAAAACTTACCCATTTTCTTTTTTTATCGGATAGGAAGGGGAGAAGATTTTTTCTAGCTGTCACGTGTCGTTCGAAAACCGATGAGGCACGACTTGATGAGGAGGCGACACACGTTAGACATCGACTGGAGCTACGTGTTGGACGACAACTAGAGCGATGCGGCCCCAGCGAAATGGCGACACGTGTCGTCTGTGCCGATTCCAGATCTGCGAGTAGATCCGACCCGACCCGCAATTCGTCGGCCAAACCAACCCATGGTCCACCCAAGCGATCCAAATTGTCGACCTAAACTGGAGCGCTGACCCGCGACTGCGCAAAAGCAAATCGAGAGTTGTACTCGCATGTCCGCTTTCAACTAGCTTCCTTCCCTACGCGTGAGGGCGCGTGTAAGGACCTTTTTGACCTGTTTGACTTCTAGTTGCCCGATTTTCATCTCAATTCCAGTTTTAACAATGTTTTTATGTGAATAGGGACCTAATTAAGGAAAATCAATAGTTTTGGATACCCTACGTGCTTAGTAGCCCTAGCGAAAGGGCACGTGTCAACCATGTAAGTCCCCACACGGAACTTAGGAATGAGTACTTGTAGGAATCACTTTGTTATGCATGCATGCTAGATTAATTTCCTTAGTTGATTAGACTTTTCCATGTTATGAGCTTAGGTGGCAATGTGTACGTTCTGAGAAAAGTTAACCATGTTTTATGCTTCCACTTAGTATGTATCTGTTTATGCATGCTGAAGGGAGGATGGAAAAACTGTGAACTCTTCGTTTCGGGTGCTGATGGATGTTATCGCCCCATTGAGCATGATTGCCTATTTTTGCATAAACTATGTATGATGTGTCTAGTTCTTGATGCTTGCACCATCTTGATAATGTTTAGGAAACACGGTAATGATAAGCCTAGGGATCCATGATTAGAGTGACAAGTCACTGAGCTTAAATAGATCTCTTCCTTAGGAGCTTAACAGATCACCACGGCAAACGTACTACCTTAGGGGTATTCTTAGGTTGTTAGTTGTCTGAACGATATCTATAGCTTCGTGGAAGAACCAGGATTCCTGATCAGTTCTTACTGCTCCTAGCCATTTCGCATGAGAAATGTGTCCCCACGTCGTACAGCCCATTAGCTGCATGGGAACAGGTTGGGTCATGCTCCCCATAGGGGGACTATTATGAGCTCAGGAGGTACTCAGCACACCCCTAGGCAAAACACCATGTAATCTCAGTTAGCCATACAGAGGTAGCGCCCCATAAAGAGACACCGGTCATTTCAGCTTAGCATAAGGAACTCTTAAGTACTAAATGAGAGGACAAAGAACCATAGAAGTCCCAAGGGGCAAGCCCTAAGGGCCTAAGATTAGAACCAGACGTCCTAGAACCAATTAGAAGCCCATGTTTATCTGTTAAGTTTAGGATGCAATGAGAGCCTACAAGTAGGTGACTTACTGGGTATAATTTTATATTCATCCCTGCTATATCTTTTTTTAGGTACGTGAGGCGTTTGGTCGAGGTAGGGTGTGATGAGAGAGGTGGATTGTCACAGAGAACTACATGTCGTGGGGCATCAGTCTAGTCTTTTCTTTTGCATTCATATTTTCATATTTTTGTTCCTAAAACTTTTGTTTGTTTGAAACTTGGTATTGCTATTTTCTTTACTTGGAATAAATCATTTCGCCCTTATAAATTTTCAACTATTTTCTTTGCATTCATGTTGTCTTTTTGAGTCACGGTCCATAGTAAAATATTGGGTCGTGACATTGAGAGATAGGAAAGAGGAAGGTCATCAATTCGACAAATTTACCTGTCTTAAGAGTTGTAAAAAGAACTTCTGATATTAACCAAGACATCAATCATGCAATATACACTTCATGGAAGATTTTACGACGATGTTCAAATTATCACAAGTTGTTGCAATTTATGCCACATTCAATAAGAATCAAGCTTCATTTATTCATAGATCGTTACAAAATTTATGTAATTATTTCATCAAACTATTTCACTTTGAAATTATTTGTGTTATTTTTAAGAACATATCTAATTCAAAATTAAAAAATAAGTAAAACTACTCGCTTTTAGAATTAAAAAAACAAATGTGACTATAGAGAATCAACCCTAGATCAACTTGAAATTCTCACCACTAAATTGCAACTAGTTTTATATTTGGTTACCAAAGTTGATTTGGTCTTGTGGCAACTAGTTTTATATTTGGTTACCAACATTGATTTGGTCTTGTGGCAACTAGTTTTATATTTGGTTACCAACGTTGATTTGGTCTTGTGGCCTAATGATTAAAAATAAACAAGCAAACTTTTTATTGTTCATAATATGAGAGCTCATCTTTACGGTTTAAAGTCAAGCATAAACACTAGCAAACCCTTTATCGTTTCCTACATAGTAACTGGACACGATCGTATCATCTCATAACTCATTGTCATTTTTCGAAGGGTTGGGTGGGTTGTGAACTCCACTTGAGGTGGAACAAGGACCAAAGTACATCATTACGAATGTCATATTTGAGGTCTATTGTTTGTATTTTTTGCTTTTGAGTCATATTAATATGGTTGATTTATAGCTAAAAGCTAAGGAGATAAATGTGGCTACTGGGATTCAAGCCCAAGTCTCAACGACCACAACGTGGAATTCTCACCACTAAACTATAATCACTTTGATTTTTAGCCCATCATTCATCGTAAACTAGCCCTAAATGGCTCATCTATCAACTAGTCATTTAATACCAACGTTGATCTTATCTTGATAGTTCATGATACCAGCAAACTTCTAATTGTTTCCACCTTAAATTGTTCATAGTGGGAGCCCATCTTGACAGTTTAAAGTTAAGCTTAAACTAGTAAGAAACCATTGCAAAAAAAATTACTTCATTAGGCTCAATTTCACTTTCAATTGTTGGGATTCAAACCTAGGTCTGCACGACCACAACTTGGATCCTCACCACTAAACTTTTACATCTACTTTGATATTTAGTCCATCATTTAATACCAACGTTGATCTCGTCTTTGGGGTCCACGATTAAAGATAAGCTAGCAAGTCCCTAATTATCTCCACAATGTATTGTTCATTATATAATGAAAAACAAATATGGTAGTTGGAATTTGAGCCCAAGTTTTACCATTATTCATTATAATCTAGGCCGGTGGGGCTCATCTGTCATCTCATCATTTAATACCAATGTTGATTTTATCCTCGCAGTTCACAATTAAGGATAAGCTAGCACGCTCCTAATTATCTTAACATTATATTGTTAATTTCATATAGGAATAGAATACTATGAGAACCTGGGGCTTATTGTTTGTCTAGCTCTTTCTGGCCATCATTCATCATAATCTAGCTCCTGGGCGGAAGCATCATGGAGGTACTTGGTCAAGGGGGCGACATAGAGGTGACTTAGAGAGGTAACATTGTAATGACTAAGACACTTGGAGGGGTTATATATCGATTAC
The DNA here is from genome assembly GCF_002738365.1 of Cucurbita moschata. Classification (NCBI taxonomy): domain Eukaryota; kingdom Viridiplantae; phylum Streptophyta; class Magnoliopsida; order Cucurbitales; family Cucurbitaceae; genus Cucurbita; species Cucurbita moschata. The sequence goes on from NW_019268527.1 coordinate 555,830, forward strand.
TTGGAGGATGATTGAAGAATAGACATGGTTCTAACTTAAAAAGGCTTATCTAGCGACTTAGACGATAAGACATGGAGGCAAGTAGGAGAAAGAGATATGATGGTGAGTTGTAGGAGAGTTGGAGGATCAAACATGACTATGACTTAAGAGGTTGATGTGATGATGTGACTGTAACTTGTAAGAGGTTGATGTGTGACTTGGAAAAGGAGATAATACAAAAGTGACTAAGAGGATGTGACATGTCAATTACTTAGAGGATGCTTAGGGGAGGGACATGATTATGAATTAGAGGAGGTGTATGCTCTAACTTTAAGTAGAAGACTTGGAGGTGACTTCATAGAGGCAATATGACAATACTTGATAGGGACAATATTACCATATGGAAGAGGCTTGGATGTGAATTGAAAAGGGAGATATGATGATGACTTATTAGAGGAGGCCCAATTGATATGACTTGAAATAGAACAACACAATGACTTGCATAAGAAAGTTTGATAGTTATTTGGAGGAGATGGCATGATAAGGAATTGGAGGTTAACTTGGTGAAAGTGATATACAATGAGTTGGAAAAGGTTAACTTTGCTAAGGTAGTATGTTTGTGATTTGGGAGAGGTGGCGTGACAGTGACAATGACTTGCATACGTGTCATGTCAATTAAAATATTATGAGAAAAATCATCCAACACATGATCTAGAATTAGCGGCGGTGGTGCTCGCATTAAAAATTTGGCGACACTCTTTATATGGCGAAAAGACCCAAATTTATAGGGATCATAAAGCATAAAATACTTCTTCACACAAAAGAAATTGAACATGAAACAGCGAAGGTGGCTAGAACTAGTAAAAGACTATGATATAGATATTCAGTACCACCGTCGAAAAGCAAACGTAGTCACAGACGCACTAAGTCAAAAAACGATACACTCATCGGCCCTCATCATAAGAGAGCAATGAGTGCAAACGAATTTCGAACGTGCTAACATAGCGGTAGTAACCGAGGAAGTTATAGCTTAAATAGCGCGACTTACAATGCGACCCACACTCAGACAGAGGATCATAGACTCAAACCGAGAAGACCCTAACCTAAATAAAATTCTAGACCAATTAATAGGAGGCCCAATGAACGGTTTTTCTAAATCAATAGACGACAGACGGTGATGTCAAGGACATTTATGTGTTCCAGCTGTGAGTGAAATAAAGAACGAAATCTTAACCGAGGCATATAACTCGCCTTTCTAGATACAACTAGTGGTACGAAGATGTACCAAGACCTGAAACAACACTTTTGGTAGCGGAGTATGAAAAAGGATATCGCAGAGGACGTGAGTAAATGTCTAGTGTGCCAACAAGTAACAGCCCCTAGGCAGAAAATAGCCGGACTACTACAACCTCTAAGCATACCGAAGTGGAAGTGAGAGAATATTGCTATGGATTTCATAGTAGGCTTACCCAAAACACAAAAGGGTTACATGGTAATTTGGGTAATTATTGACAAGCTGACAAACTCGGCACACTTCCTATCAGGTAAGGCAACATATATAGTAGAAAATTGGGCTTGACTATATTTGAAAGAAATCGTGAGGTTGCATGGAGTCTCAGTATCAATAGTATTAGATCGGGACTCGCGTTTTGCGTCGGTCTTTTGGCGCGGACTCCAAAAAGTGTAGGGTACCCGCCTCAAATTTAGCTCTGCCTTCCATCCACAGACTGATGGCCAAACGAAACGATTGAACCAAATCTTAGAAGACATGCTTCGGGCATGTGTTATGGATTTCACGAGAAGTTGGGACATCAAATATCACTTAATGGAATGCTCGTACAACAACAGTTTCCAAGCAACAATTGGGATGGCACCATTTAAAGTGTTATATGGAAAACGGTGTAGATCCTCATTGGGTTGGGACAAAGTAGGAGAACGAAAATTAATAGGGCCCAAGTTGGTCCGCATTACAAACAAGGCAGTATAGAAAATTAGAGCAAGAATGCGCACCGTACAAAGTAGGCAAAAGAGCTACACCGACGTTAGGCGTACGAATTTAGAGCTCGAAGAGGGTTACTTGGGGTTCCTAAAAATAGCTGCCATGAAAAGCGTCCTAAGATTCCGATGCAAGGGAAAGCTAAGCCCCCGCTTTATCGGACCTTTCGAAATCTTAGAACGAATAGGCTCAGTAGCATACAAGCTAACCTTACCGTCTTCACTCTCGACAGTACACGACGTATTCCATGTGTCCATGTTGAGGAAAGATTTATGTTACCAAGCTAACCTTATAGATCCTACGCACATGATGGACTACAGACCCCTTGAGATCGAGAAAGATTTATGTGACCAAGAGAAATCGATTAAAGTCCTAGCTTAGGAGGTGAAAGCCTTACGTAATAGGGACATAGGTTCTGTCAAAGTATTATGGCAAAATCATCAAACCGAAGAAGATACGTGGGTGTATAAAAAGAAAATACCCCAAATTGTTCCAGGAATTTGAGACTTTCGAGGACGAAAGTTCTTTTTAGGGCTAGAGAATGTAACCGATCAGACGAAAAGAAAAAAAATCAGAGGCGTTTATGGTCACCGGCGAGACCCAAAAACTCCAACGAACGCTGGAGTTTTTGTTCTCACACGACCCACGACCCACGACCCCCGCCCAACTGATGGATCACCACAACATCAAACTCTAGACTTCAGCCATCTCAAAACCACCTGCAAGGAAAGAAAACAGTGAGAAAACGAGAGAGGCAGTGAAACCGACGACGCTCCGGCGAAGTGAACCTATACGAAATCGACATTGAAATCATCAATTTACGCCACGAAAATAACCCCAGAGACCTGTATACACACCAAGGATAGATTTCGACGCTTCATATACGTTGTACACCACTGGAGGAGGAGGACATAACCTCGAGTTTTCAGATCTCCTATACAAGCCAAACAAACGCCATAAACGGGAAGAAGAGGAAGAGGAAACTCGAAAACGAAAGAAAAAGGAGGAAAACGAGCATTAGAAACGACGTTACCAAAGAAACAGAAAAGTAGCTGGAACTTTTTCTGGTAATCGGGTGAAGAAGACGAGTCCCGACCCGAGATTCAAACCTGGACCCGAACCGGAAACAAATCCAATCGAGTCCAATACCCACGACTTAGATGCCTCAGCCCAACCCAAAAAATCCAATCTACACCTCGGCCTAACCCATCAATCACGACCCGAAACTGCAACCAAGAACAGACAAAGGAACCTGCGACCCAGAATTTGAAAACTCGCCCTGATGGTCCAACCCATCTGCAGCCTAAACCCACTCGGCCCAACTAAATAACCCTGAGCCCAGACAGAATCCCCGCAGCCCAACAATAGAACCCAGCCCAGAACCCATGACCGAAGCCAGACCCGCCTGATGACCCGCACATTGACCCAACTTCAACTTGCACACACGGCCGCTTTTGGTTGCACCACAAGTCAGTGTCTGCTCGGAAAACCTATTTCCGACCTGTTCAGCATCGTTCCAACCCTCTAAAACTTGATTTCCACCTTGTTCGAGGTAAAATAGGTCATTTCAAGGCCGTATTTCACAAAGTTCAAGTTGAAATTTAATTATGTTTGTGAAATACTAACAAAGATGTCAAACGATCCAATAGGAACCAACCACCAACGAAAACGTAAGACGCATACAAAGAGCTAGGAGCTTACGTATATATTTTAGGGAGTCCGTCAGATAAGGCCTACCAAGTAAGTGGCTCTACCGTCGTAGGTTACACAATTGTATGTTGTATGTTGGTATGTGCCCATGGATTCGCGCGTGTCATAAATTGTATGTCAGATTTTTACTATTTAATGCATAAAAGTATGCAATGTGAATGTATGCTATTTTTTAAATGACTTGATGTGCAATATAATGTGACGTGATGTGTTGTGCTTAGAATGTTTATGTGATTGTTGAGATGTTTTGTGTATGAATCGCATGTCATAATAAGTTATGATGAAAGTATGAAATGTGAGTTTATATTTCATAAATTGTATGTAAACGACTGATATATGGTATGAAATCACAGTCAATAGCAGCATGAAATATAATCCCGTTAGAAGTATGCATGATAGAAGGATTGAAAAATGAGAAGTAATATGATATGAATGAAAATGATAGCAGGATTATATTTAATAATGTCGAAAACAAAAAAATATTGGAACCATATTCATTATGTGCGTTCATCCATTGGGGGGATACCCCTATTCCATCACAAGAGTACGGACACGTATACCACTAGGCAGGTGAAGTATCATTATGTTTTACATAATGCTATCGTGACGGTTACTAGTTCTAATGTGTGTCTAGCATAAAGAGCTACCAGAACAGGCTCGCCCGACAAGAAAAGGGTCCCAGCGATGTGCGAATTAACTGGTGAGCCCGTACTCACACGTATGGGTTGGATGTAGAGTATATGGTACACATCTAAGCTACCCATTAGGATAGTGCCATAGGAAAATAGACTGATATGATAGGTATCATCATTATATTTGCATGTTCTTGTTGCATAACCCCGATAAGGGGTCGCTTACTGAGTATTTTTTAAATACTCAAGCCTCGTGCTTCTACATTTTCAGATAAAGGCAAAGCACCCATGTGAGACCGATGGAAGCATCACAAATCCCGTGACGATGGCACATGCATAGGATAGATTTGCTTTCTAATTTAATAAATTATGTTAGTATAAGCTGAGTTGTATTTGCATTCATGATATAGGTTAGTATAGGTTGAATTGCATTTGCATTATTAGTATAAGCTAATGCAGGTTGAATTGTAATTACATTTATAAACTAAAGGTTAGTATTGGGTATTTAATTCAGCATTGTTTTTTTTTTTTCTTTCTTTCCCTGGTATTCGTTATTCACGAGGTGATAACGGAGGTAAGAATCCATGTTTCATTTATAATAAGAGTCCATCTAAAGAATGAATTCCCATTAAATGTAAGGTTAGAAGTATAATAATGACCTTAGATTAAATACGAAAATTTAAGGATGTTTCAAACAAATTACCATTATACCCCTAGGATAAGATTCTAAGATGCGTGTTGCTTTCATGACTATAACACACGAATTGGGCAATAGGATGAGTAAGCTATATAAGAGTAAGAAAGTAACAAAATACTTCTATGGTAAGATTTATGATGAATTATGTTTTAAATGCTTTCCTAAGATGGACCATTGTGATCTGTGCTCCAGGTGATTGATGGTTATAATCTCACCGTTGAGCTTGTTTATTTGCATGAATGTTTTAGTTATGTTTTTAGTGATATATGTGATTGATAGGATATCTTCCTTATAATCATATACGAATGTTTAGACTATATATACCATGCTCCAGGTGATCGATAGGATAATCTCCCTAGCAAAACATGCACAAGAGAACAAAGTTAAGACTATGACACTATTGCTGAAGTGATTGCAAGTTGACCTAGGTAAGTACATTTTTTTATATGATATAACAGACCGAGATACAAAAGATGTATATGATATAACAGACAAAAAAAAATAATAATAAATGGACAAGTCATATGCCTTACATCAACACCCTTCTGTGGCTACCTAGCTTTCAAGTACTTCTCGTCTCATCCAACAACATCATACACCTGGAAGAAAAAATTGTCGAAAGGATGGTATATAAATATAACTAGTAGGCAATCTATATGTAGACTCTCATTGCATTCGGGACAACTTTTAATTCCAAAATCCTTCATGAAACTTGTTAGTAAACTCATTTAGAATGTGTACAAATTGGTTTGAGCTAAAATAGTGTATCATAGCCCTCCAATTTAGAAGAAATTCAAGAAGAAAAATAAAAAAAATAAGAGTCTAAATCTTAAGCTCTAGGAACTCCATCACTCGATTCTTGTCCCAAAACATTGCCTACAACTTCTTATTTATAAATGAAGCTTGTATTGTCTTTGACATTCTAGACTCCTACTAAATTTTAACTCGAAGTTTCTAAACAATCTATCGAAAATATCTACTCATATGATGGTGCTACCTACCTTTATTTTAAATATTAGCTGTTGGATCTAAGGAACCTCGAGCCTTCTGGAACATATTCAAATTTCAGCTCAATCCAATGGTTAGATCTTATACTATGAGCGATTTTGTGCATCTTGTCAAATCTAAAATCGAATCGACTACCGATATAATGCTGGAACATTTTCATAATTATCTTGAACTTCATAGCATTTTTGTATTTTTATTTTTATTTTTTAACATTTTATTCTAAAACTTCAAACTTTTTCTTAAAAGTTTTTACCCTTTTAAGTAATTTTTTCCTTCTTCAACATTTTAAAATTCCTCCTTCCAAAAAAAGAAAATTCAATTCCTTTTCAATGAAATATTAAAAATCCAATTAAACAATTAGAAAAAGATTTTTTTTTTTTTTTCAAGTCTTTGGATCCTTATGAAACCTTATTAAAGGGTTGAACATATCTTCTTTGAGCCCTTTGAACCATCCTTCGATCTCTTAATTCTTCATTTGGATCTCTCACTTTTTTTCGAGTGCTTTTACTTACTTGGATGTTACAATTACCTTGTCTTCCTCCATCCCTTCTATGCTAACTTATTCGAATCTTATCAATTTAACATCATGTCATGAGTGCTTGTAGCCACAAACCTAATCATAACTTAAAGTAAATGACACAAAGTAAGGCTACGAAAACACAAGAATCAAAGACCTTTCATATTCCACCAACGGTTTAACCTTTTTCTTATGACTTCATCGTGTACAATATAGGGAGAACTTACTAAGGGTCTTTCATCAAAGAGACATAAGCTAACTCATCAAAAAGTTTCAAAGACAAGGCTACGACATTAAACACTTCAAGAATTTGGATGTTAATTAATTTATTGTCAAGAGTGTTTAATCTACAACTTCCTTAGAAAAGTCTTTAAAAATCGCCTCTTGGCCTTAGAGATTGTAACCAATGGTAGCTAAGCAAAGAACATCTAGATGTTGCTTTTGATAATCACCATTTATAACCTCTCTTTTCTTTCCTTTTTCTCTTGATTTTTCCATGAAATTACTATTGTGTTATTGAATCCTATGAAATCCCACTTTTGAGCTTTATTGTGAAATCCCACTTTTGAGCTTTATTGTGAAATCCCACATCGGTTGGACAGGAAACAAATCATTCCTTGTATAAGTATGCAAGTGGTTAAGGAGGAATTCTGCTCACATTGGTTGGATAGAGAATAAATAATTCTTTATATAAGTATGTCCAAGAAGTTAAGGAGGAATTCTGCTATGGACGACTTTTTAGCTTTATTGTGAGTCCTACATCCTTATATAAGTGTGTCAATATATTTGAGTGGTTAAGAAGACAAACTTGAGATCTGTTGGGTTTTGCTTGCACAGGTTCAAATCTTGTGAAATTTCACATGGGTTGGACGGGGAACGAATCATTCTTATACAAGGGGTATCAATATGTCTGAGTGGTTAAGGAGACTTTTTATCTTTATTGTGAAATTGCACATCAGTTGGACCGGGAACGAACCATTCTTATACAAGGGGTGTCAATATGTTCGAGTGAGTAAGAAGGAATTATGCTATTGGTGACTTTTTAGCTTTTATTGTTAGATCCCACATCGGTTGAATATGGAACGAATCATTCCTTATATAAGGGGTGTCAATACGTCTGAGTGGTTAAGAAGACAGACTAAAAATCTATTGGCTTTTCCCACATAGGTTTGAATCTTGTTGTTGATGACTTTTTTAGCTTTATTGTTAAATCCCACGTCGATTCGATAGAAAACCAATCATTTCACCAATCATTCCTTCTATAAAGGGTGTCAATATGTCCAAACACGCTTTGCCTGCACAAGAAATTCCACATTTATTGGGTCCCACATCGGTTGAACAAGAAACGAAGAAATCTGTTGGGTTTTGCCTTTTTATGTTGCGCTTTGCCTGCACAAGAAATTCCACATTTATTGGGTCCCACATCGGTTGAACAAGAAACGAATCATTTTTTATATAAGGGTGTCAATATGTCTGAGTGGCCTAGGAGATAGACTCAAAATCTGTGAGTTATGCCTATGCAGGTTAAGGATAAACCAACAAACTTTTAATTGTCTCCACATCAAATTGTTCATACTGTAAGCCCATCTTGATAGTTTAAAGTTAAGGTTAAACTAGTAAACTCTTTATCATTTCATACATAGTAACATTATCGTATTATCTTGTAACTCACTAACATGTGTAATTTTTAAGAAACCATTGCAAAAAAATAAAAAAAATTACTTCATTACGCTCAATCCACTTTCAATTGTTGGGATTCAAGTGTAGGTCTACACGACCACAACTTGGATCTTCACCACTAAACTACTTCATCTACTTTGATTTTTAGTCCATCATTTAATACCAACGTTGATATGGTCTTGAGAGTCCATGATTAAAGATAAGCTAGCAAGTCCCTAATTATCTCCACAATATATTGTTTGTTATAATAATGAAAATAAAAATATGTCTGGGATTCGAGTCCAAGTTTTACTAAGAGGCTTGGAGGGGTGATATGTCGGTTACTTGGAGGAGGATTGAAGAAGAGACATGCTTCTAACTTAAAAAGACTTATGTGGCAACTTGGAGGACGAGACAAGGACGCAACTAGGAGAAAGAGATATAATGGTGACTTGGAGTAGGGTTGGAGGATCCAACATGACTATGACTTAAAAAGGTTGATGTTGTGATATGACTGTGACTTGTAGGATGTTGATGCGTGATTCAAAGAAGGAGATAATATGAAGGTGACTAAGAGGATGTGAAATGTCAATTACTTCGAGAATGCTTGGGAGAGGGACATGATTATAAATTAGAGGAGGTGTATGCAGTAACTTGAGAACTAATAGGAGGAGGAAATGATAGAATGGAGGATAAGGAAATCTAGTTCTTTACCATATTTTTCTCCATAATTCTTAATTAGTATAAGTTTGGTGAGTTTCAACTTGTAGGTGGAGGATTTTGAATGAATAACTTGTTTCGAGAGAGAAAAGATTGGCTAGTTAGTAGATTTTTTTCCTCAAAATTCGATGATACACAAAGTTTTTTTTTTTTTTTTTTGCTCGATTTCTTGAGGCTTTGATTAAGAGGATTTAAGAGTCTTGGGGCATCAATTCGAAGGAAAATCACTAAATCAAGTTTTGTTTTTCTCCTCTTAAGTTATCCCTCGTTTGTTGATGGTTTTGAGTAGTTTTCACTCCAATCAACTCATCTTCACCGTTGATTCATGGAAGAAATTTAGACGATTCGTTATGAAAGGCTCCCCACTAGAGCTAATTGTGAAAATGGGAAAGAAATTTCGATGGTGCTTACCTTTTCTCTTATTCTAGAATCTATTTAGGAAATTTAGAGAAATTTGTAGTGGAAACCGAGCGAATTTTGGTTGAAAGTTGAGCATATCCCATCGCTTAAAACATTAAAAAATTCAAAGTATTTTCTCACTCACGTCTTCTAAAATATTTTGCCAAATTTGACATGAGAAAAAGGATATGCCGATATTGTCCACGAAGTGCAAATTTCACATGTGTGACTTATTCGCTGGGTTAGAAAAAGTGTCACTCAATCGTTGTCCCTCTGTTGCGATTGTGCGATTGTGACACTATGCACGTGGTAAGCCATTGTTTGGCTTGTTTGACCCTCATTCAGCTACTTTTGTCTTGATTTTGATCTAACCCTAATTATACTTGCCCACCGGAGACATTTTAAAAAATTTAGAGCCTCTAACACGCAGAAAAGCTAGCTCAAGCATACTTCATCCATGTAAGTAGCGAAACAAACTTTAGACAAGTAATACTTGTAGGGGTCACTAGGATGTGCTAGCATGCCAACCTTTCTTATCTTAAATGGCTAGAAAATGCATGTTCAAGACTTCAAAAGGGCAATTTTTTATAAGAATGCATTGTATGTATAATATGAAAAATTATCGTTATACCCCTAGGATAAGATTTTGAGATCCATGTTGTTTTCAGGACTATAATACAAGTTGGGCAATATGGATGAGTAAGCTATATAAGATGTAAGAAAGTATCAAAATACTTATGCAATAATATTTGTGATGAATTGTGCTCTAAATTCTTTTCTAGGATGGACTATTGTGATCTGTGCTCCAGGTGATTGATGGTTATAATCTCACCGTTGAGCTTGTTTATTTTATGTCTTTAGTGATTTATGTGATTGATAGGATATCTCCCTTATAAGCTTGCACAAATGTTTAGATTATGTATACCATGCTCTAAGTGGTCGATAGGATAATCTCCCTAGTGAAGCATGCACAATAGCACCAAGCTAAGACTAGGGCACTAGAGCTAAAGTGATTGCAAGTTGACCTAAGTCAGTACATTTTTTGTAGATCCTATACCCTAGGATCATGAGCGGGTGATCACAGGTGTAACGCCCCTAATTTTCCCCACCCTAATTAGCGACGTTACCTTATACTCGTCAAATCAACAGGAAAAGGGCTCACATGGAACAGTCTCGATAACGAAAATGCATTCATCAATTTAAGCAGTTCATACCTAGAAAATCAATTGCGACAACCTAGCCTAGAAGTAATCAACAGAGACTAAACAAAACACTTCGCAAAACTAAGAACCCAAGAGAACCCAACAGGCGCTATGACACAACAAACCCTCCTCAAGATTTCCATGGCCCTTCGCCTCATCCACCGTCACCCGTACATGGGAGCCTTGCCCTTTCCTGAAAAATATTGGTAGCACGTGGCTTGAGTATTATATAAAATACCGAGTAAGTCGCCCCACTGTTGGGGTTAAGCATATATTCATACATTCGGATACAAGCAGTCGCACACAGTACATCTACATGTCGCACATGATACACATACATGACGCACGCAACACACATACATGTCACACAGAAATACCCATACATGTCACACAGAAATACCCATACATGTCACACAGAAATACCCATACATGTCACACATCGTTACCATACATGCCGCACACTGCTAGAAGAACGGAACTGAGAGAGAGGTTTGTCTTCCATTCCTTCCCATGGCCTTAGGCCCTTGCCTTGTCCGGGCGGGGGTGGATGCATGGTAATTTCCCACACATGGCCCACGTGTGTGACTGTGGGCCCACCAGGCGAGCTCGCAAGCGAGCTCCCTGGGCCTGGCTTGGTCGGGTATGTATGACATACAATACCAGACGCCACAGACAAAGGAGGGCCTGCATGATATCGTGGCGAACACAATATCGAATATACGCATCCTTACCATCAGTAGCATAACGGGGGAGTGCCCCAAGTACATAACCATAGCGTGCATGAGGTTCTTAAGGTTTACCTCCATGCCATTACACCTACGACGCTCCATCCCCTCGCCGCATTACATAGCATAACCGGGTTCACATTAGGCAAGCATAACATAGCATAACCGGGTCCACATTGAGCAAGCATATCCTAGCATACTAGTCATCTTATTCATGGCATGTGGGGTTCTCATTACAATCACGACATGTCAATCAAGCTCATCATGCATACAGGGCGACAAAACGCGCCACAACATCATATTCATAAACATGGCATACCTAGCAATTCACTGCAAGAATCACATACATAAACAAAGCATGCGTAGCATTTCACGGCAAGAAACATCTAACCTAGCATACAGCAACAACCTATGGTGCATGCAAGGGCCACAGGGCACGCACCAACATACATACATAACTAACGCCAACAGTAAGGTTACTTACCTCCTTGGCCTTGACCGAAGTCGCCCACAACGCTAACTCCAGCGCCTAACTACCTTCTCAAATGGTTGAAACGAGGGCGAAAATGGCTTCGGAAGGGTTGAAAACCTAGGAATCGGTATACTATTCGGATGTCGAGCCGCCAAGCCGCACTTGCCGAACCGGAGGTTCGCGAAGCCGCTGGTGGAGCAGAAACCGATGGCTGCGACGAACCCCGCCGGCGCAGGGTTTCTGGAACGCCTCCGGCTTGGGCCACAAAGGGGACGAGGCTCTGGGGTGGTGTCCGAACGCGGGCTGCACGCTGGCTGAGAGGTCTCGCCGAATGCCGGGGGAACCCGCGCCTGCGCTGCGTCTCCCTCGTCCAAAAGTCCCGACGGTCCAACTCGCAGGGCTTGGCTATTGTCGCCGGTGG
>NW_019268527.1:567976-576507 GCF_002738365.1 Cucurbita moschata
TTTTTTTTTTTTTTTTTTTTTTCTCTCTCTCTCCTCTCTCCTCAGAAGGTGTACCGTTACAACAGGTCTAGACCTATGTGCACTTGGATAGTAGATTACTTCAAGGAGTTAGTCCTAGTCGTCCCAGAAAAGAGAGGCAAGCTTTAAACTGCCTAAATGCTCTTAAGAACCAAGTAGAGCTCCAAATATGTACGGTGTCACCAGTTTAATGATGTCATCAAAGTCTCCGCTACCCTTTCCCCTCTTATACCCATATTTTCAAGTTTTTACTATGATACCCCTACTATCGAGTCATGCATGGGTTGATTAGGTTTGTGTGACCTAACAATTAAATTGGATTATCCTACATAATAAATCTATCTTGAGAGTGGCAATGGAATCATGTGGGTAATCTTAGAAGTTGATAAGCAAATAGGTCGCTCCCCCAACCTTGGGCGATTATATAATACTTAGGGAAAGTTCACCAACTAACCTCCCATGAATGATGAGTAGTCAAGTACACATCATACTACCACACAAGGGAGAGAATTCTACGAGGTCACGCCTTAACCTGTCACTGGTTTTACACTACACAGGCAAAGCAAGCTACCCTAAGTCAAAAAATAGAATAGCTCACTCGAAAGAGACTTGTCGCTTGACATATCCACGATGCCAGGAAAGAGTGAACCTTCTCCTATGAACCTAAAGTGGGTTCCTGAGCAGCTTAAGTAACGCTTGAAACTTCAAGGCAGCCCCAGATGCCCAGATAGCATTAGAGACTAGGCCTGAACATTCTAGAGTTCAGAGTAAAACTCGTGCATACCTACTAGATTAAGAATGTGTTGAGACCGAACAAGTAGGTTGCTTACTGAGTATTTTTATACTTACCATTTCTCCATTCTTTTTAAGGTGTTCCCATGTTGTTAGTTGAGGTTGATGGGTGTTTGAGAGTTCTGCAGCCATAGAGTGGGTAATTCTACGTCTATCTTTATATTTTGAGTCATTTGTACTTCAATTTGTAATTGTATCTCAAATCCATTTCTCTATTTAAAATAAATTTGAACGGTACCATCCTCTAATGAGATTCCTTTTTTTGTTTAATTGTGGTGTTGTTTGTCTCTATTTCGATTTAAATTCTACCTCATTTATCTTTTATTTTATTTTACTTTATCTTATATTTTCTTTTGGTCTTTGCCTTTTTATCACCGTTCGAGTTTCAAAACTTAAAAATTTGGGTTGTGACATTTCTCCACATAAATTAATCTTTTGGTCTTTGTCTTTTTATCACGGTTCGAGTTTCAAGAATTTGGATGTTAATTAACTTATTGTCAAGAGTGTCTAATCTACAACTTCCTTAGAAAAGTCTTTAAAAATTGCCTCTTTGCCTTAGAGATTGTAACCCATCTACAGTTGAGAAGTTGGGGTTCTTGGGGCTTAATTACTCCCTATTAGTAAACATCATCTAGTTGTTGCTTTGATAATCACCATTTATAAGTTATCTTTTTTTTCCTTTCTTCTCTTGATTCTTCCATGAAATTACTATTGTGTTATTGAATCCTAAGAAATCCCACTTTTGAGCTTTATTGTGAAATTCCACTTTTGAGCTTTATTGTGAAATCCCACATCGGTTGGACAGAAACGAATCATTCCTTATATAAGTATGCGAGTGGTTAAGGAGGAATTCTGCTCACATTGGTTGGATAGGGAACAAATAATTTCTTATATAAGTATGTCCAAGAGGTTAAGGAGGAATTTTGATATTGACGACTTGAGATCCCACATAGGTGGGATAGAGAATGAATCTTTCCTTATATAAGTATGTCAATGTTTTTGAGTGGTTAGGGAGACTTAAATTTGTTGGGCTTTGCTTGCATAGGTTCAAATCTTGTTGTGATGACTTTTTAGCTTTATTGTGAAATCCCACATCTCGAACCAATCATTCTTATACAAGGGGTATCAATATGTCTGAGTGGTTGATGAGACTTTTTAGCTTTATTGTTAAATCCCGCATCTCGAACCAATCAATCTTATACAAGGGGTATCAATATGTCTGAGTGGTTCATGAGACTTTTTAGCTTTATTGTGAAATCCCACATCGGTTGGACAGGAAACGAATCATTCTTATACAAGGGGTGTCAATATGTCCGAGTGGTTAAGGAGGAATTCTGCTATTGGCTACTTTTTAGCTTTATTGTGAGATCCCACGTTGGTGTTGAATAGGGAACGAATCATTCCTTATATAGGGTGTCAATATGTCTACTCGTTAAGAAGATAGACTAGAAATCTATTGGGCTATATAAGGGGTGTCAATATGTCCGAGTGGTTAAGGGGAATGAATCATTCCTTACACAAGGGGTGTCAATATGTCCGAGTCGTTAACGAAACAGATTCGAAATTTGTTGGGCCATGCCTGCACGGTTTGAATCCTACTGTTGACGAATTTTTAGCTTTATTGTGAAATCAGTTGGGCTATGCCTTCACAAGTTTTAATCCTCTTGATGAATTTTTAGCTTTATTGTGAAATCACACGTTAGTTGAACAAGGAACGAATCATTCTTTATATAAGCGTATCAATATGTCCAAATGGTTAAGGAGACAATATGTACGAATGGAACGAATCATTCTTTATATAAGGGTGTCAATATGTCCGAATGGTTAAGGAGACAAACTTGAAATTTGGCTAAAGAATCATTCTTTATATAAGGGTGTCAATATGTCCGAATGGTTAAGGAGACAAACTCGGCTATTCAATTTTTAGCTTCTGGCTATGCAATTTTTAGATTTATTATCAAATCCCACATCCTACAAAATACTTATATAAGTGAAAGTGAGATACTGTCGTTGTCACAATCAGTAGTACTCGAGAATCTAAGAAACTAAAGTTTGGGGTGTCAATATGTTAGAGTGGTTAAGGAAACAGACTAGAAATCTGTTGGCCTATGCCTGCATAGGTTTGAATCTTGCTATTGATGTATTTTTAGCTTTATTGTGAAAACACAACTTGGTTGAACAAGGAACGAATGGGTAACGAGACAAACTCAAAATTTAGGCAATTTTTAGCTTTATTATGAAATCCCACCTCCTACATAATACTTATATATGGAAGTGGGATACTATTGTTGCCACAATCTGTAGTACTCGAAAATCTGAAAAATAGAAATTTGGAGTGTCAATATGTCTGAGTGGTTAAGGAGACAGACTCGAAATCTGTTGGGCTATGGCCTGCATAGGTTCGAATTCTGCTATTGACGTATTTTTAGCTTTATTGTCAGAACACACATCGGTTGAACATGGAACGAATCATTCTTTATATAAGAGTGTCAATATGTCCGAATGGTTAAGGACACAAACTCGAAATTTGGCTATTCAATTTTTAGCTTTATTATAAAAACCCACATCCTACATAATACTTATATGAGTGGAAGTGGGATTCTGTTGTTGCCACAATCAGTAGTACTCGAGAATCTAAGAAACTAAAGTTTGGGGTGTCAATATGTCCGAGTGGTTAAGGAGAAAGACTTGAAATCTGTTGGGTTATGCCTGCGTAGGTTTAAATCCTACTATTGACGTATTTTTAGCTTTATTGTGAAAACACACATCGGTTGAACAAGGAACTAATCATTCTTTATATAAGGGTGTCAATATGAAATCCTACATCCTACATATATAAGTGGAAGTGGGATACTGTTGTTGCCACAATCAGTAGTACCCGAGAATCTGAGAAATAAAAGTCTAGGGTGTCAATATGTCCGAGTGGTTAAGGAGATAGACTCGAAATTTGTTGGGCTATGCCTGCGTAGGTTCAAATCCTGCTATTGACGTATTTTTAGCTTCATTGTCAAAACACACATCGGTTGAACATGGTTAAGGAGACAAACTCGAAATTTGGCTATGCAATTTTTAGCTTTATTATGAAATCCCACATCCTACATAATACTTATATAAGTGGAAGTGAGATACTATTGTTCTATAGGGATACTATTGTTGCCACAATTCGAGAATCTGAGAACATAATACTTATATAAGTGGAAGTGGGATACTGTTGTTGCCACAATCAGTAGTATTCGAGAATCTGAGAAACTAAAGTTTGGGGTGTTAATATGTCTGAGTGGTTAATATATCCGAGAGTTTGGGGTGTTAATATGTCTGAGTGGTTAATATATCCGAGTTGTTAAGGAGATTAATCTGAGAAACTAAAGTTTGGGGTGTTAATATGTCTGAGTGGTTAATATATCCGAGAGTTTGGGGTGTTAATATGTCTGAGTGGTTAATATATCCGAGTTGTTAAGGAGATTGACTCAAAATCGGTTGGGCTATGCCTGCATTGGTTTGAATCCTGCTATTGACCTATTTTTAGCTTTATTGTGAAAACACACATCAATTGAACAAGGAATGAATCATTCTTTATATAAGGGTGTCAATACTTCGAAATGGTTAAGGAGACAGAACTCGAAATTTGGCTATGCAATTTATTAGCTTTATTATGAAATCCCACATCCTACATAATACTTATATAAGTGGAAGTCAGATACTGTTGTTGCTACAATCAGTAGTACTCGAGAATCTGAGAAACTAAAGTTTGGGATGTTAATATGTCCGAGTGGTTAAGGAGACAGACTCAAAATCTGTTGGGCTATGCTTGCTTAGGTTTGAATCCTCCTATTGACCTATTTTTAGCTTTATTGGAAAACACACATTGGTTGAACAAAGGATATGCTTGCGTAGGTTTAAATCTTGCTACTAACCTATTTTTAGGTTTATTGTGAAAACACACATCGGTTGAACAAGGAACTTGCTACTAACCTATTTTTAGGTTTATTGTGAAAACACACATCGGTTGAACAAGGAACCAATCATTTTCTATATAAGGGTGTCAATCTTTCAGAATGGTTAAGGAGACAAACTCAAAATTTGGCTATGCAATTTTTAGCTTTATTATGAAATCCCACATCCTACATAATACTTATATAAGTAGAAGTGGGATACTATTGTTGCCACAATCAATAGTACTCGAGAATCTGAGAAATAGAAGTTTTGGGTGTCAATATGTCCGAGTGGTTAAGGAGAGAGACTCGAAATCTGTTGGGCTATGCCTGCGTAGGTTCGAATCTTGCTATTGATGTATTTCTTAGCTTTATTGCCAAAACACACATCAGTTGAACGTGGAACGAATCATTCTTTATATAAGGTAAGGGTGTCAATATGTCCGAATGGTTAAGGAGACAAACTCGAAATTTGGCTATGCAATTTTTAGCTTTATTATGAAATCCCACATCCTACATAATACTTATAATTTACACCTTCAAAATTTTTATTTGTTCGCGTATGTAAATAAATTGCGAATATGGTCCAAGTAATAAATGCCCAAGTTTCTTTTGGATCCCAATTCCAATACGATCTCCATGTCTCATTAGCCCATACGGCCCCTGAAAGAATACCTATGCTTAAAAAGATAAACCCTAGACTAATAATATGATAACTCCAATGATCTAATTGTTGAATCAGTTGAGACTTATAATAATTATTATAAGAAAAAAAATAAGTGTTTCTTAAAACATTGTTCTCTTCGTTCATGTATTGGATCTCATCAAAGGAAAATAACGCATTTAATAAATGATTGTTTTTACCAAAAATTATTATAGAGTTTTGAAATGTAATCACTATGAGAGCTGGTATAATGTTGTTGCCAGAATCAGAGTACTTGAGAATATGAGAATCTAAAGTTTGGGGTGTCAATATGTCCGAATGGTTAAGGAGACAGACTCGAAATCTGTTGGGATATGCCTACGTAGGTTCAAATCCTATTATTGATGTATTTTTATAAGGAGACAAACTCGAAACTTGCAATTTTTTTATTATGAAATCCAAGATCCTATATAAGTGGAAGTGGGAATTTATTTATTATGAATTCCAAGATCCTATATAAGTGGAAGTGGGATACTATTGTTGCCACAATCGAATCCAAATCCGCCGAATCACTCATGTTATGATCTTCTACATCCTAGGTCTTCCCATTCCTTCATCTGGCTTATGTTCTTCATGTAGCATTCAGACCGAATGACTCTATGAAATTACGTCGATACTTCCACATATTATGGGTAACGTAGGAGACATCTCTATTTTTCCCCTCAGGAATCCTTAGAATTACCACTGCTTAGCTTTCAATTTGCCTCTGACCATCAAATGAAATGTGAATAACCCATCCTCCTCTCTTTGAAACAAGGGACGCTTCTGGTTCTGTCGGTGACCTGAGAATCGGAGAAACTAAAGTTTGGGGTGAAAGGCTATGCCTACGTAGGTTCGAATCCTACTATTGACGTATTTTTATCTTTATTGTGAAAACACACATTGGTTGAACAAGGAACGAATCATTCTTTATATAAGGGTGTCAATATGTCGGCATGGTTAAGGAGACAAACTCGAAATTTGGCTATGCAATTTTTAGCTTTATTATGAAATCCCACATCCTACATATATAAGTAGAAGTGGGATACTGTTGTTGCCACATACTCGAGAATCTGAGAAATAAAAGTCTAGGGTGTCAATATGTCCGAGTGGTTAAGTCGATAGACTCGAAATCTGTTGGGCTATGGCCTTGCGTAGGTTCGAATCCACAATCAGTAGTACCTGAGAATCAGAGAAACTAAAGTTTGGGGTGTCAATATGTCTGAGTGGTTAAGGAGACAGACTTGAAATCTGTTGTGCTACGACTGCATAGGTTTGAATCCTACTATCAACGCATTTTTATCTTTATTGTGAAAACACACATCGGTTGAATAAGGAATGAATCATTCTTTATATAAGGGTGTCAATATGCTATTGTAAACACACACATCGGTTGAACAAGGAACGAATCATTCTTTATATAAGGGTGTCAATATGTAGGAATGGTGAAGGAGACAAACTCTAAATTTAGCTATGCAATTTTTAGCTTAGTATCACTCTAAATTTGGCTATGCAATTTTTAGCTTAGGATACTATGTAGGAATGTAGGAATGGTCAAGGAGACAAACTCTAAATTTGGCTATGCAATTTTTAGCTTAGTATCACTCTAAATTTGGCTATGCAATTTTTAGCTTAGGATACTGTTGTTGGCACAATCAGTAGTACTTGAGAATCGAAGAAACTGAAGTTTGGGGTGTCAATATGTTCGAGTGGTTAAGGGGAGAGACTCGAGTTTGTTGGGCTATACTTGCGTAGGTTCGAATCTTGCTATTGACGCATTTTTAGCTTTCTTGTGAAAACACACATCGGTTGAACATGGAACGAATCATTCTTTATATAAGTGTGTCAATATGTCTGAATGGTTTAGGAAACAAAATCGAAATTTGGCTGCAATTTTTAGCTTTATTATGAAATCCCACATCCTACATAATACTTATATAAGTGGGTTATTGTTGTTGCCACGATCAGTAGTACTCGAGAATCTGAGAAATTAAAGTTTGGGGTGTCAATATGTTCAAGTGGTTAAGGAGACAGACTCGAAATCTGTTGGGCGAATCTGAGAAATTAAAGTTTTGGGGTGTCAATATGTTCAAGTGGTTAAGGAGACAGACTCGAAATCTGTTGGGCTATCTCTACGTAGGTTTGAATCTTGCTATTGACGTATTTTTAGCTTTATCATGAAAACACACATTGGTTGAACAAGGAACGAATCATTCTTTATATAAGGTAAGGGTGTCAATATAATATGTACGAATGGTTAAGGAGACGAACTAGAAATTTGGCTATGCAATTTTTAGTTTTATTATGAAATCCAATTTTTAGTTTTATTATGAAATCTCACATCCTACATAATACTTAGATAGGTGGAAGTGGGGTACTGTTTTTTGCCACAATCAGTAGTACCCGAGAATCTTGTTTGATGAAGAAATTTGAGAAACTAAAGTTTGATGTAGAAATCTAAGAAACTGAAGTTTGATTCAGAAACCTGTGAAACTGATGTTTAATGAAATACTAGAAGAAACTGAAGTTTGATGAAATCCGAGAAGTAGTTTCAGCGAAAGTAAACGCAAACGAGAAATGAAAGTGGGATACTATTGTTGCCACAATCAGTAGTACCCGAGAATCTGAGAAACTGAAGTTTGATGAAGAAATTCGAGAAGTAGTTCTTAGCGAAAGTATACGCAAACGAGAAATTGAAGATCTGAGAAGCTGATGTTTAATGAAATCCAAGAAGAAACTGAAGTTTGACGAATTTTTAGCTTTATTGTGAAATCACACATCGGCTGAACAGGGAAAGAATCATTCTTTATATACGGGGTCTCAATATGTCCGAGTGGTTAATGAGACAGACTCGAAATGTTATGCCTGCATAGGTTCAAATCCTACCATTGATGAATTTTTAGCTTTATTGTGAAATCACACATCGGTTGAACAAGTAACAAATCATTTCTTATATTAGGGGTGTTAATATGTCCAAGTGGTTAAGGAGACCAACTTGAAATCGGTTGGGCTATGCCTGCACAGGTCCTGTCAATATGTCCGAGTGGTTAAGGGTAAGGGGTGTCAATATGTCCGAGTGGTTAAGGGTAAGGGGTGTCAATATGTCC
>NW_019268527.1:576685-577370 GCF_002738365.1 Cucurbita moschata
GGTAAGGGGTGTCAATATGTCCGAGTGGTTAAGGGTAAGGGGTGTCAATATGTCCGAGTGGTTAAAGGTAAGGGGTGTCAATATGTTGGAGTGGTTAAGGGTAAGGGGTGGAACAAGTAACAAATCATTTTTTATATAAGATTGTCAATATGTCCGAATGGTTAAGGGGAACGAATCATTTCTTATATTAGGGGTGTTAATATGTCCGAGTGGTTAAGGGGTGTTAAGATGTGTTTAGATGTGTTTTCCACCTTTAAGAAGTGGAAAGAAGATATGTATTTATATTTATGTAAGGGGTGTCAATATGTTCGATTGGTTAAGGGGGAATGAATCATTCCTTATATAAGGGGTGTCAATATGTCCGAGTGGTTAAGGGGTGTTTAGATGTGTTTAGATGTGTTTAGATGTGTTTGCCACCCTTAAGAAGTGGAAAGAAGATGTGTATTTCTATTTATTTCCCGAAACAAAAGTCAGATGTGTTTGCCACCTTTAAAAAGTGGAAAGCTGAAGTTAAAAATCAGACTGGCTTGAAGATCAAATGCCGGAAGAATGACAATGAAGAAGAATACGAAAAGTCAAAATCCAAAGCATTTTGTGTAGCTGAGGGAATTAGATTAGCGAGGATAGTTCCCAGGTACAACAAGACAATATGGTGTTGGTGAAAGGATGAACAGAACATTGAATG
>NW_019268527.1:577416-596828 GCF_002738365.1 Cucurbita moschata
TTTGCCACCTTTAAGAAGTGGAAAGAAGATGTGTATTTATATTTGGGTAAGGGGTGTTTAGATGTGTTTAGATGTATTTGCCACCTTTAAGAAGTGGAAAGAAGATGTGTATTTATATTTATGTAATGGGTGTCAATATGTTCGATTGGTTAAGGGGGAATGAATCATTCCTTATATAAGGGGTGTCAATATGTCCGAGTGGTTAAGGGGTGTTTAGATGTGTTTAGATGTGTTTAGATGTGTTTGCCACCCTTAAGAAGTGGAAAGAAGATGTGTATTTCTATTTATTTCCCGAAACAAAAGTCAGATGTGTTTGCCACCTTTAAAAAGTGGAAAGCTGAAGTTAAAAATCAGACTGGCTTGAAGATCAAATGCCGGAAGAATGACAATGAAGAAGAATACGAAAAGTCAAAATCCAAAGCATTTTGTGTAGCTGAGGGAATTAGATTAGCGAGGATAGTTCCCAGGTACAACAAGACAATATGGTGTTGGTGAAAGGATGAACAGAACATTGAATGAGCAAGCAAGGAGTATGAGGATTTGTTCTAGATTGTCAAAGACATTCTGAGTTAATGTTGTAAATACAATAGCCTACTTGATAAATAGGGGGTCGTCAGTACCCTTGCGGTTCAAGTTGCCAAAAGAGGTATGGATAGGAAAAGAGAGTTACAAGCTTGATGCTAAGAGAGTTACAAGCTTGATGCTAAAGAGAGCTACAAGCTTGATGCTAAGGCTATGAAGAGGAACCAGAGCCCTTTAGTGATGCCCTACAGTTGGAGGATACAACCAAGTGGGAGCAAGCCATGGATGATGAGATGAGTTGAATGTCTAGGCTTCAGAATTGTGTTGCTCCTTCATCTACTGAGGCTTTGTACGTGGCAATAGCTAAAACTAGAAAGAAAATGATATTGATGACAGACTATGTAAAGAATTAGGCAAGAAGCAGCACGAGAAGATTCTTCATGTAGATAGTCAGAGTGTCATACAGTTGATGAAGAACCCAGTCTATCAAAGACAAAACACATTAGAAGACGATACCATTTCACTCGCTGGTTAGTGGAAGATGGTGATGTGTTTGGAGAAGATAAAGGGTGCAAAGAATCCAGCAAACATGTTGACAAAATGTGCTGATGTTGAAAAAATGAGGTTGTGCGAAGTCTCAATTGGTATAGTGCAGTGAAGATATTGATGGTCGTTTCAGAATGAAATTCTTGACTGACTAGATCAGCCTCCAAGTGGAAGAATTGTTAGGTTATGAAGCAGGATCAGCCTCCAAGTGGGAGAATTGTTAGGGCACGGAGCCTGTTGCCTATTTAAAACTTATCCAATTGTTATACATGGTAAAGTTATATATGGAAAATATACCGTAAACGATTATTTATAATAAAAAGCTTGTAAAGATATATATGGTTATATATATAGTATATGGTTATGTTGGATAAAATCATATATAGTAAACTGAATTATATATATATCTTTTAGACCGTGCTTTTAAAATGTACTCTCTATATTCTTTGTATTTCTCATGCATTTTCTCTCTTCTATCATTTGTGTTCATCTAGATCCCATGTGTGTATTGTTGTGCAATCGTAACAATTACAATAGAAAAATTTAGCTGTTGTGGTGGACGTATCACTCAAGTGTTAGTGATAAAATTGTTCATAATTTTCATTTTTTTTTTCTTTTAAGTCAACTCGTGAGATCCTAAATTTTTCTTATCTTCCATTTTTTTTATTTCACTTTTCATTTTTCTTATTGTGCTAGAAGGTTCTCCAATAATAGATATGATTTGGAGGATATATTTTAATAATTAGTTATGGAGTATAGGTTACATATCCTAATCGGTTAATTTTTTTTTTCTTTATTTGTGTGAGTTGTTAATAGTATATTTTATGTTAAGATTTGATTAGCAGTATATTTTATGTTATTTATTTTTTCCTCATTTTTAGGTATTAGTGGATTGTTTGTATCTTGTTTAAACATTGTAAACATGATGAATGAAGACAATACTTTCGATCCCACTTCTATTTCTCATTCTTAACACTTACCGTTTAAAACACCAATCAAAAGAAATTGACATTTTACTCATGTAGTGGAAGCATTGGAATCAGCTTTGATTTTATTTAGAATTAAACAAAATTAAAGGTTAAACAAACCTATCGATATGCTACCAGTTTAATCTACCTAGTTCTCATGACATGATTAATGAACTATGCAATGCTACATGAATGTATGAGAATAGGATAGAAAACTACCATAAAATTTTGCGTGATTTTAAAACATTCAATAACATAATGAAAATTAATGTAAAAACATATACATGTACAAGTGTTTAATTTGTTCCTAAAAGAAGGAACGGGACCGAGATACAAAAGATGTATATGATATAACAGACAAAAATAAATAAATGGAGAAGACATATGCCTTGGGTCAACACCCTTCTGTGGCTACCTAGCTCTCAAGTACTTCTCGTCCCATCCAACAACATCATACACCTCGAATAAAAAATTGTCGAAATGACAAGTATATAAATACTAAGAGCCTTAATCTCAAGTTCTAGAAACTCTCATCACTCGATTCTTGTCTCAAAATATTGCCCACAACTTCTTATTTATAGATGAAACTTGCATTGTCTTTGATCATTCTAGAGTCATACTAAATTTTAATTCCAAGTTTCTTAACTGTTTGTCAGAAATGTCTACTCATATGACGGTGCTACCTACCTTTATTTTAAATATTAGTTGTTGGATCTAAGGAACCTCAAGTTTTCTTGAACATATTCAAATTTCAGCTCAATCCAATGGTTAGATCTTATAATTTTGTGCAACTTGTCAATTCTAAATCGAATATGTTAGAGAATTTTCATAATTATTTTGAACTTCATAGCATTTTAGTATCTTTTTTTTTTAATATTTTATTCTAAAACTCCAAACTTTTTCTTAAATTTTTTTTACCTTTTTAGTAATTTTTTTCCTTCTTCAGTCTTTTAAAGCTCATCCTCCATTAAAAAAAAATATTAAAAATCCAAGAAGTTTTTTAAACAAACCATTAGACAAATGATTTTTTTTTTTTTTATTCTTTATGCTTATTATTATTATTTTTTTCTCCAATATCTTTGGATCCTTATGAAACCTTAGTAAAGGGTTGAAAATATCTATTTGGGACTTTTGAACCATCCTTTGGATCTCTTAATTCTTCTTTTGGATCTCTCACTTTTTCTTAAGTGTCTTAACTTACTGGGATGTTACAACTACCTTGTCTTCCTCCATCCCTTCTATTTTAACTTACTTATTGAAATCTCATCAATTTAACATCATGTCAGGTTCCTCACATGGTGCTTGATAGCCACAAACCTATTCATAACTTAAAGTAGATGGCACAACCTAACATCATGTCAGGTTCCTCACATGGTGCTTGATAGCCACAAACCTATTCATAACTTAAAGTAGATGGCACAACCTAAGGCTACACAAATACAATAATAAAAGACCTTTCATATAACACCCATGGTTTTCCTTTTTCTTATGACTCCATCGTGTACAACATAGGGAGAACTTACTAAGGGTCTTTCATCAAAGAGACATAAGCTAACTCATCAAAAAGTTCCAAAGACAAGGCTACTACAGTAAACACTTCAAGAATTTAGATGTTAATTAACTTATTGTCAAGAGTGTTTAATCTACAACTTCCTTAGAAAAGTCTCTATAGAGCCTCTTTGCCTTAGAGATTGTAACTCATCTACATTTGAGAAGTTGGAGTTCTCGGGACTTACTTACTCTCCTATTAGTTTATCACTTGCAAAAGAATAACCAACGGTAGCTAAGCCAAAAGAGTAAAGAACATCTAGTTGTTGCTTTCGATAATCACCATTTATAAGCTGTCTTTTCTTTTCTTTCTTCTCTTGATTCTTTCATGAAATTACTATTGTGTTATTGAATCAAGATGTTTTACTTTTAATGTTTTATTTAGTATTTTGTTATGTTGTTGTAAAGATGTTTCGAACATGTAAGTCCATGATAGCGTTGTATGATGAAGTTGTAAATGTTTATTTCTGCATAAGAGGGTATGTAATGATGACGGTATAGACTTTAGGGTAGTAGAAATCTAATGCCGTTACAAATATATTTACATTGAAGTATATACTTAAACTTCCAAAAATGACCGCATAGCACAATAGATTAGTGCGTTTGACTTTGAATCAGAAGGTCGTAGGTTTGACTCCCAGGTCAACCAAAATTGTAGACGATCAATTGAGAACATTTTTCCTCACTTGTGTAAGTTCCTTTGTTGTGCTCATTATGAGTAACTTAATGCTAAATCTATGATACACTTTTCTTGAATATTCTACTTCGGTGGACAAAAGCGTATAGACCAAAGCTCGAAAATCATCTTGTGTAGTTGGTGGTTCTGTCCGTTCAAGTTTGGCCCCGCGATGCCATTATTTTGTATATTTAGTTAATTTGAGATAACAGGGAGGGAAGAGAAACATATTGGAACGTAAATATTTATAACCCTCGAATTTAAAAAAATTCAAGCGTGACCTAAAATCCAAATGAATTAAGTCTTAGGTTGGAGGCTCATCCTTGTTGGGTTCATTTTCCAAATGCTAGTCCATGCTTCTTACGTTCGAGCTAAAACCTACTTTGAAACGTCTATAATAGTCATGAATTTGAAATTCAAATTTCTGGAATTTTTGTTGAAAATATCTTCTTCGATCAAGCTTTCGCCATCTTTCATTTTGAATTTCAGCCGTTGGATCTATTTAAATTTGAGGATGATCTAATAAATGAGGTAAAGATATTTAAGATTTTCAAAGGTTGTGGTGGTCTGACTTATCGAACTTAAGGGTTGTGGCGTGATTGTTTGAAGCATGGGCTGCCGCTAACCTTTGGATATCTTCCCTTAAGCCCTTAATGAAGTGGAAAGTTCTTGTCTTCTCCGTATCTACCATCTCATGGGCAAATCTAAATATTTCAGTAAATTCTACGTTATATTTCTCCAGGGTCCTTTTCCCTTGTTTAAGGCTAAAGAATGTCTCCTGATTTTTTGATGTTGCTACGTAGGGTGGTACTTCTCAAAAAATGCCTCTCTAATCCAAGTCCAAGGATGATTCAATCTTCCATGCTTGCGATCTTAGAGGTTGGTTTCCACAAAAATAAAAGGTGTCACTCCGGTGTGAACATGATGGTGGAGTGTCTATGGGGTGTGGTTTGACTTGGGTTAGGTCTGTAAGGCACAGACGCGACTTTGGGCTTAACTCGATTATGTAATAAAAGACGAGCAATTTTTTTGCGAAATAAAATAAATAGAATTTAAAATATAATATATAATAAATTTACATTATTTCAAAATAGAGTTCAAACATAATTAGTTAAAACACAAAATAACTAACCGACAAAATATTTTAAAACAAAAGAGTAAGGACGAGGAGTGAGGCTTTATGGAACTTGTTTTAAAGTTCACTCCTGACCTCAACTAGCTCCTTATTTACCTTAAAAATCTGGAAAACATGGAGCAAGTTCAAAGACTCACTGAGTAGCCTACTTATAGACTTTAATTGTGTCCTTGATATGCTAGGGTACCACACTTTTTCTTGACTTGTTCTCGTTTTTGTTGCAAGTAATTAGGTCTTTTGGTTGTGTTCTTGACTTGGGAGCTCTTATCATTATCTATCCAAAAGACCTTGGTCGTAGAATTTTAAGGTCTCACCTTTGCTGATCTAAGGGTCTTAATATTGTGGTTCTCGATTCTTCTCTTTAGAACTTGGAATTTGGATCCATGTTATACTTCTTGATTGTCCTTATTCTTAGTTATTTTCTATGTTCTTATTCAGTTGTTGTTTTTTCTCCAAGACGCTCTCCCTAGGATATACGGTACTAGTCATGAATCTGATAACCAGTGTCTAAGACTTCATACATTCCAAGCGACACAGTTTTAACCTATGTCCAAGGATTTATGCATTCTAAGCAACGTAATCTGAACCCGCATCAAGGGCTTCATGCTCATGCGTTCTCTGCGATATAGTCTTAAAAACTATACCCAAGGCTTCATGCATTCCAAGCGGCATAGTCTGAAAACCTACGTTCAAGGCTTCTAACGTTACAAGCAGCGTAGTCTGAAAACCTACATTTAAGGATTTTTACGTTCCAAACGATGTAGTCTGACCCGCATCCAGGATTTCATGCTTTCTCTGGGATATGGCCTAAAAAACTATTCCTAAGGCTTCATACGTTCCATGAGGCATAGTCTAAATATCTACGCTCAAGGTTTCATACGTCCCAAGCAGCATAGTCTTAAAACCTAAATCCAAGATTTCTTACATTGCAAGCGATGTAGTCTGAGTCATGAAAACATTGTACCGTGGGAGGTTTAAGAATTTTCTTAAGTTTCTAAGTTTAAAGACCTTGGTCCCTTGTCCTTGATTGGTACCTAACATTCTTCTTATCTTAATATATATAGAGATTGTGTGGTGTTGTTCTTGGTTCTCAAACATTCTATAAATTTATAAGGTTCTTAATTTCGTGAAGTATAAGTCGTAACATGCGTTCTTAAGCTCCACATAACTTATAGAAACATGTATTAGTTATTCATAGTGTATTGTTTAGAAAAGCTCTAGAAGAGTCTTGGATCTTGGGTAAGAGTTAAGTAAGTATTTCCTTTAAGCATTTCTTAGATCTTAACTTGGTTTAGGTTCTAAACTTACTCTAATCAACGTGAAATCTTGAACATATCTTTATGTTCTTACCATTATACCTTACAAAAGAAATAGTAAGTCATTTGGAAGATATTTAGGCCTTGAAGTATCTTAAAAGGTCTGAGGGACATTTTGGTCATTTTATCTCCTAATTCTTGGTTTAACCTCTGAACGTGTTCCAATAACTTTCAAACTTTACCAAATCATCCTTCATAATAAGATAAGGTCTAAGCTTCATAGTATTTGGAGGTCATTTAGATCATGAACCAATGATAAGTTACCTTAGGGGAATTATGGTCATTTTACACTGTTACTTGGTTCTGCTACTTAACCTTGTCTAATGACCACAAAATTTCATATTTAATCTTAACATGCCGTAATATGCTCAACATTATAATTTCATGGGCAGCGAGTTGATTTAGTGGGTCATTTTAACGTTACTTAAATTCCAAGCAAATTAATCAATTCAAGGCCTTAACTCATGGTTATCCGTGTTTTTCTTTCATATTTTCTTAATTCATACTTAATTTAAAATTCATAAAGAAATCCAACTGATTTCCACCAATATTTCTTAACAAAAGTCAAAGGTGGCTACTTACCTCGTCGACGACGTTCAGGATCTTCGCTATCGAGGTCCTTGTATCTGAATTACTTCAAATTTTCTTTGAAAGAATTCTTAGAGTGTCTAGTTTATGGAACCATAAATTTTTTTTTAATGAGAGCCAATCTAAAAGAGAGCTAAAATTAAGAAAAGCTTAGATTTGGAACAGGTTTGGTTTGACATGGTTGGTTAAGTTGAACTGGACACATCATCGTCTTCTTCCTTTTGAAGGGAAGAAGACATGCACGGCTTTTGTGCCGCCGCCTGAAAATGCCTCTCTTCAGCTTCATTTACGATGCTTCTTCTCTTGATTTCTTTATGAAACTTAATGACGGTATTACAGGGAAGAGCTAGGGATAGAGTTCATATCTTCTCGTGGATTATAACATAAGTTATTAACCTCCAAAATTCGTCGGAAAATCGTTTCCTCACTGAAGTTCAACCCATGAAATTTATATTGGGCAACTGATTCTAGAGGGTTTCAGTGTACTGGTCTAAGTTCAATGCTAGTAGATATTGTCCTCTTTGGGTTTTCCCTTTCGTACTTCAACTCAAGGTTTTTAAAACTTTATTAAAGAAAAGTTTCCACACCCTTGTAAAAAATGTTCTCCTCCCCACCCAATGTGGGATCTCACAATCCACCCCACCTTCGGGACCCAGCGACCTCGCTGGCACTCGTTCCCTTCCTCAATCGATGTGGGACCCCCCAATCCACCACCCTTCAGTGCCCAGCGTCCTTGCTGGCACACCGCCTCATGTCTCCCTCCTTCGGGGCCAGCCTCTTCGTTGGTACATCGCCTAGTGTCTGGCTCTAATACCATTTTTAACGATCCATGCCCACCACTAGCAAATATTGTCCTCTTTGTGTTTTTCCTTTCGATTTTTTTCTACTGCAAAAACCAAGATCACATTTGAATGAGAGCGATCTTGATGACTAAAAAAGACTAAAAGAAAATGAAAATTACTACCTATACCAACAAGGTAAGTAAGGAATACATCTTCATTGGCATGAGACCGATAATATCATACCATTTGTGGAGAGTCGTGGTTCTTAACATGGTATCAGAGTTATGCCCTTAACTTAGTCATGTCAATAGAATCTTCAAATGTCGAACAAAAAAGTTGTGAGCCTCAAAAGGTGTAGTCGGAAGTGACTAAAGTGGTCGAACAAAAGGTGTACTTTGTTTGAGGACTCTAGAGAAGTTGTCAAGTTTCGATTATGAAGAGGTTGTTCGAGGGCTCCATAGGCCTCAAGGGAGGCTCTATAGTGTACTTTGTTCAAGGGAAGGATTGTTGAGGATTGTTGGACACCTGACAGACCTTAGAGCCATATTACTGCTTATCAAAATCACGTCTGCTCTAGAAAGATAAAAGATGCCTCAAAATGTACTAAAAAATTGTCTCAAAATGTAGTGTAGAGGGAGGCATGATGTCAGCTCTCCACCACCCCTGCGCTCTGTGGTTTAAGTGAGCTACCCTGTGGCACATGTGTCTGTCACGGTGTGAGCGAGCATTGCAAGACGAGCATCTCGGGCAATCTTCTTTGAAATTGGTCCTTCAAGGATAGTGTTGTGTGTCGACATTGTGCTCCAACCTATGTGTCAGAAGTTGGTATATGCACCCACTATCCGGTACGAAATCCACAAAAGACATGACATAGACACGGAGAGTTCATGTCCCGATAGAACCTGTATGGATGGATGTTTGAGATGTCTCACTGATGTGATCAACATATGGGTCGATTTTTGATAGACATGTTCGAGCATACCAAGATAGTCAAGATGTCCCGAGACATGGGATGGCATCACGATACATGGGTCATGTTTTTGGGAACCAAGCGACATTGCTTATGAGAGACCTCGACCTAGATCAGAGACAAGGTCGAGTCAGATGACTTGACCTAGAGCAAAGGCAAGTTGGCTAGAGTCGCAGACGATTGAACATGCATGCATGAGCGACGTGTGTGGCCAAACAAGTTTAAATTTTAGACAAGTTATGTTCGGTTGGTAAAGATAAACCTCGCCCAAGGTCCGATGAAACCACACAAACGAGAGAAAAATGTGAATGGAGCTTGAATTTTCCATAAGGCTTATCATGAGTGTGTCAAGATCATGATACCACGCGGTTGAAAATATAAGACAATGATACCTTGCATCACGTACTCAGGGTCCCTCAAAGTGCTGATTCAAATCCAAAAGGCAGTAGAATTGTCCCAAATATTGATGGGTGTCCCACTACGCATGCATCAGCACCTTCGAAGGCATGGATTCGATTCGTGGTGAGTGTGTTTTGCAACGTTTTCCATCCGATTTATGTTATGATTACATGTGGCTTGATCCTATACGTTGATTGACTACAAATATCGCGTCGACACGTTCGCATTCCTCCGCCCAATGGTTGACACATGTCACCTGCATTTGAAGGTTCATGAAACCCTTCCAAATGAATGCCTCCATTGAAGCTCATCCCAGCCAATCAATTCGAGCAGCTCCCAAGTGCTTCTTGGAAAAAATATAAAAGCGCCGGAGGTCAGCCTACTCTATTCTTCTACTCCTCCTGCTTTTGAGCTTCAATCTTATACACGTTCTTTTTCCGCGTTCTTAGTAAGCTTCAATCTTATACACTTCTTTTTTTTTATTTACAAATTTTTGTGTCTGAACAAGTCACTTTATCCTTAGCATTAAATTATGGTTTAGTATATATGTCATATTGACCGTTTATTATAAGCAAATATCTAAATATTTGCCTTTTGGTTGACATAGGAATAAATATCACCATTATTTAGGTATGATGGTCCCGAATAAACATAACCATCATTTAGGTTTGGTAGTTTTAACAAATATTCTCATTTCCCATGCCATGAAATAGAGAACCCATTTCTCTTATTCTCCAGCTTCAATGGCTATAACTCCTTTGAGAGGATCTGTTTTGTCAATGTCGTAGTGAGTACTCAAGGTATTTTATACATAATTTCTAAAAAGGAAAGAAAAAAGTCTGCTTTTCCTGATCCAAATAGGTTTCACTTAACCATATATATTCCATAATCAATGGCTAATATTTACTCCAAGGGATTTACTAGACCAAGCTGATATGGATCATCATTAGAGAGGAATAAAGATACAACACAATCAACTTGAATAAATAATAAATATATGCTATATGCTCGTGGGTCAACTTTGTGTAATGAAATGAATATATAACCCAGTACAACCTTTCATAAATTGCTCTAATATGCTTACATTCTAACACTAATGCCTATAACTTAATAGATTCAATGAAGAAATGTGGAAGATTTTCCCTGAAAGACTCGTTTTCATAATATCAGAGTCCAGAAAACCCATAATATTGATACCCAGATGAGTGCTGATTCACCTGATGAACGAGAACTGAGCGAACGATTGTCGGTAACACCGACAAGAAACCTACATTCCCCAATGGAGGGATCTCGGAATGTGATCATACCGAGGCCATCAAACTCGCAGCTCTTCTCATTCTGCATTTGTAGCTGATAGTAGCTGTTAAATGCATATGAGATGTTACCCTTTGCACCAATACCATTGCATGATCCTCCATAGTTGAGCGTCGAGCAATCTGCAACGCTACAGGCTAGCTTAATGTGATTTGTCACGTCGGTTAAGTCCCGGAATGGATTTGCAACGCACCATCTAGAAGGAAGATACTCCACGTTCTTTGCATTTTTCAATACCTTGTTGCCTAAACCAAGGTTTAAAGGATATTTAGCCTGGCCATCAAAAGAAAAAATACCCCAATGCCTCTCAAAATTCCCTGGAAGAACACTCTTTGCGCCTTCATCAAGTAGGCTGAAGAGATAGACGTCCACAGGAGGCACACCTGGCCTTAAAGGGGTTCCTTTGTTGCTTAGGACATGATTAATCAGGCCTTGGTTGAAGACTCTCGCAGCTGTAAGATTTGCACCCATGGCTCCATCCGTGGGCCATCCGACCTCCCCTATAACAATTGGCATCTGTCCAAAGCCAATTTTGGTGAGAGCGGAAACTAAAGTGTCATAGTTTCCATCGAACGCATTATAGTAAACGTTACTTCCATCAGTGACAGCATGGGTAGTCCCTTCAAAAAATGCATAGTCTTGTGGGAAGTCGGAGTTCCCGTAGAGGCTCAAAAACGGATATATGTTCACGATGAATGGAGAGCCATTGGAGTTGAGAAATGAAACAATTTGAGTCATAAGTTGTGTCAATTCAGGCCTGAATGCTCCCTGGGAAGGAAGGGAAGACTCATATGCATCAGCATTGCAAGGGACAACTAACTTCACATAGCTTGCAAGATTTGCTTTTGCTAAGGATTGTTGAATATTGAGCAAAGCAGGCATGATGTATGACTGATACTCTCCGTTGTAACTGGTGAGAAATGGCTCATTTCCTACGGCAACGTACCTGTCACGATACAGTGCCGTAAAAGTAAGGCAATATTCGATTTGCAGATGAATGGATATTCTAACAGTTTCAGGAATACTACTCCAAATCATTCATTCACAAAAGAAATTTGAGCTAGCATTTTATACAGTAGAAAATATCACGATCCTCGAGGTCCAGTACAGACTCGTTTCTTACCAAGAAAATTACTTGAATTCCCTAGAAGACGAGAAAATAATCCAGTTGAAAACTTCCAAGAATTTCCAGAACCTTGCACCATCCCAAATTCTAACTCATCTCGTTTTCCCTTCTAATGCTCACGTAACTTATCACTAACCTAATCAAGAATTTGACCCTGTATCGACGTATCAAACTTCCCTTGATATTTATCTACCCCTCTGCTGCCACTCCAAGACTTCCTTTCCCTTCCCATCCTTCTCTCCCCGTTATCTAATCGTTTGTGTCGGTGTATTTGGGCCCTATGAAACGCTCAAAGAAAGCACATGGTTGTAACACAGATTATTACTTGAAGCATCCAAGTCCATTTTTCATTGAATAACTCGCTACACATGTTAGGCATGATAAAAATAATAACAAGTAATCCATTTTTCCAAACAATGCTGCTACCATCAATTTTGGTATCAGTTTTAAGCATTACCAAACATACAATGGTCTGAATTTCAAATTAATGAAGACATTTCCATTGAAGTTTTCACAAACATGATCTGGGACGCCATAATACCAAAAGGAAAAACAAAGCTTCATTTGGTTTGTGGTCATAACTCTATTGATGGGTTCAAAGAATTATCCTCATTTATTTCATTGTTACAACTCCAAATATGAATGTGAGGCAGGCAGGACACTGACATTGAGGCAGGCAGGACACTGACATTCATTTATAGATAAGTTGGATGGGGATTTTGCAATTTTTTCTTCTGCAGTACCTCGACCTCGACGTGACATGAGCGTGAAAAGGGTTCAAGAACCAGTTTTCTTTATATAAGGGCTACAATCATTTCTTTTGGCTTTTTGACCCCATATTGTAGGGTGGATCTCAAAAGATATGAAAGATCTCCCTCCAAGCCGTACATACGACTTTCATCGAATACGGCTTTCCACATAATTCTATGTGTCTATGAGATCGAGTATGGAATTTTGTTAAATTCAAATACAACTTCTTAATTTCTTGTACCAGGCATCTGTCTCAACCCCTGATTGAATGGAACTTCCTAGTTCAAAGATCTAGAGGCCTGGTTTTCAAGGATCATATGAAAATGTGGGTATGTTCTTGTTTGAAAGGGAGAAAGGACAACAATGGCGACAACAAATCATACACATTCATTACCACTCATCAGATTCAGAGATAAATCGCTCACAAAAGGCACCACTCTGTTTATCTTAATAAGAAAAGCTAATACCCATTACGCAGAGAGTACCATAATAGATACTGAATCCTCCCAATAAGTACTAATTAAAGAGAAAAATTGAAGAGTCTGTTTGTATATCACTAATCTCTTAGACGCATAAACAATCAAAAACCCACAGCCAATGCAACATTGTAATCTACAAATAGACAAACAATGTAATAACTCAACCAAACCTTCAAACTACGATTAGATTTCGTCTTCAATCACTATTTTCTCAAAGCAAACATAACTCCGGACAAAGATCAAGAACAGAAACCATGCAACAAATTTACAGAAAAAAAAATAGTAATCCAAACAGGAACTAGAGCATCGACAGAAATAGACAAAATGAAAGAGATGCTATCATCACGATTCATCATCAACAACGCACCTGATATCAACGCCCCCTTTAACAACATACGAAGACACATTTTGACGGACCCATAGATCAGAGGCAAGCGAAGAGGAGCTCAAAGAAGCGAGCATTTCATTAGGGATTCCAACCATGACTTGGATCCCACTTCCCATTAAAGCCTTGAGCACTCTGGAGTCCGCGTCAAACAGTTTCACTTTCTCTACTCTATTGCTCTTCAATAGATCAACGACGGTGGACGGCTTCATCTTATGGAACGAAATCGTACCCCAATTAACACCAATGGCAGATTCCACCACCATAAATGAACCCAAAAGTAAAAACAAACAGTGCAGGGCTGCTTCCAATCTCCGCCTCAACATTTCTGAGAGAGTTTACGTGACTTCAGGGACCAAAATTGGTCAAATAGTCGGAGAAGTTGAGAAGGGCGGCGGGAACGCCGACGATGGCGGTGGTGGAAAAAAAGAAGCGGTGAAAGGCGGCGGAGGAGGAGTGACACCTGTAAGTTGTAACCGCTTGAAGAGTGAAGATGAAGCGAAGTGATGGATGGTAAAGAAATACATAAGCATATTTACATAAATACCCCTCGGAATGTGACGAAAATTGTTGTTTCAGGCAGAAACCACATAATTAGTTACGCTTTAAGATTTACTTTCGTATTTAATATTAAATAATTGTAAATTTTCATTTTAATAATAATTTATTTCAGTATAAAAAGTATTTGAAGGGCCCAAATTGGTTTGAAAATTTGGGCCAACATCAATCTTTTATTGAATATAATATTAAAAAGGTGGTATAATCTTTAGCAATGTAAAGGGTGAAAGTTACCAATTCGAGACAAATGGATAACATTTTTTTATTTTTTTTTTTCAATTATTTGGATTTTAAATTTTTCCATCCGAGTAATTTTTATTAAGTAATGAATCCAACCCAATCATAAATTTTTTGGATTGGATTTGTTCAGGTCATTTATTTAATTTTTTGTTTTTAATAAAAGTAAAACGTTTACCTATTCCAAACATTTAATCAAAATTACAATTCAATTTCAATATATTTTTTTGACAAATTATCTCCCAAGTATTCAAAAAAAATATTTTTAAGTGGTTAGATAATAAATAATAAAAAGATAATTAGGAAATAAAATTTTATATTTTAAAATTCAATAAATTTACTGGATTTATTTTAATCAAATAAGAAAACTGTATAACTCAATTTATAAAATATTTAATTAATAAAATTTTTATTTAATTAAATTGAGTTCATAAATCAACCCAAATTGTATGATTTGGATTAGGTTGATCAGGTTTTTTTTTTTTTATAGTTATCTGAATATTTTAACACCTCTAATAATATTATTATTATTAATAACCGAAATAATAATTAAAAAAAAAAGAGAGAGAATAAAAACAGAAAAAGGAAAAAAAAAAGAAAAAGAAGATCAGAAAAGGAAAATTAAAGAGGAGGGTATTTCTGTAATTTCACAATTACAGAAAAGTGGGAAAATCTAGAAATTTTACAGATTTTGGACTCCAATTCTACTGTTTGAAGTTAAATCTGATGATCAACGTGTACGATGAGCTGGGAGCTTAGATCAATTATAAAACCATGGATTTGGGTGTTAAATCAAAGCATAAATCAGAGTTAAAACCCAAAAGAAAACGAGCAAACCCGTTGTGAGAATTCTTTGTCCGTTTGACCTCTATTTGCTCGTTTTTTCGATTTTAAAGTCATTCTTAATTTCTCTTATTATAGGACACTTAGAGATATTTGGGAGAAATCAGAACAAGTTAAGAGCGTTTCTAATATAAAAAGAGAATCCCAACGTGGATAAATAGCTATTGGCTTAACTCGTTCAATTACAATTCATAAAATACAAAAGCAAATTATTGTTGTTCGTTATTATCTGAACCATGTTGATACTAAGCTTCGATATCTTGATTGGATTAGTTATAAGCACTAAATATAACAAAGTATTAGTTTCTGAGTTTATAGACTACAAGATGCAAGATTTGTTTGTTTACATGATTATTACTAAAACATGCAAGGTAGTAAATCATGTTAAGATACTTGCGTTATATTATATTTTATGTATGTCATATATTTGTATGTCGTGATAGCTTAAGGAGGGTTGTTTGACAATCTTCTACCGTGTACCTCATCACTAGCAATGAGGACCACTATCGTACACACAGATTCAATAGAGTGTAGACATGCTTAATAGTGCCTTATGAACACTATGTGGGTGCAATTAAGAAGTTCTCAAGTAATTCTTAGTCGTGAACTTGTCAAAGTAGGGCAAGGGACTACATAGGGTCGGTAAACACGAGGGTCGCTTCCTCTTTTATCACCTCGCATTGAGAGACTATTAGGATCAAGTCGACTACCCTATTAGTTATATGTAGTAGTGAACATAATCCATCATGCATGATAGCAGATCAAAGTTAGGATTCAAATGACATACATCAGTGTCAAACGCAACCTTACCAATTATAAGTAAGCAATATTATAGTATTAACTTTGAGCTCATTAGATAAGTTTTAATAGGCTATAAAATAGTTATAGGTTACCGGTAAAGATAACTTAGAGAACAGAAGTGCTAATTTAGGCAAATCTTTAAGCATATCCAATAGTCTAGAGCAGTAGTTAAATAGACATTAAACCATAAGTTTAGTTTAAGAACCTACAAACATGCTTGATAAGAAATCACTACAATGAAAAGTATGATTCAGATTATCTTGTTGATCAAATATCTCAAGGCAAGAACTCTTGTTTGGATTCGAATCACTCCACATGCAATTGTGATCATTGAATGATTATGAACGTGAAACCTAAACTACATATAATTGCAAAAACTTAGCATTTGGCTAAAAGAAAACACAAATGCTCTTTTTACTATATTTTTACTACATCTCTCTTACCAATATAACATACATGGCTTTATATAATCTCAAAATAAAGATCATTAACCTTGAGTGAGGTATTTCAAGAGCATAATTAGCTATGATGTAAATATAATCTTAAAATAAATTAAAGAAACACCATAACTCTGCCTATCATCCACTTCAAATTTGTAACCATTCAAGAATAAATGAAGCTTGACTCTTCCATAATGTGGTATCAATTGAAACATCTTGTGATAATTTGAACAATATTTTCTCCACATCTTCCTTAAAATTTATCTGACATGGTTGATGCCTTGTTTCATATCAGTGCTACTTACCGAGTATTTTTATATTCATCCTTTCTACTTATTGATTGTGCAGGAGTCTAACATGAATTCTTTTTTCTTTTTATTTAAACGTAGTTATTTAATTTAAACCATAAATTCGTACGAAAAATAATCATTTATATTCAAAAGGCATATTTTAATTAAGTTGGATGGATATGGCACTTTTTGTAACACCAATACCAAACTCTGTGAATATGCTCGATTTTGCACCGGCGAGTATGGGTAAATTTAAAACTTTCATGGCCAAATCTACTTCAATCCCAACTTGTCTTCTCCAATACTTTCTTTCACTTGATTTATTCATGGTGACTATTCCTAATACATGTAAAAAAAAGCGAAGAACCAGCTTCCACTGCCGTGATTGCATGCTTCGAGTCATGTCATCGGCTCTATACAATGGACAGTCGACAACTATAGCCCTATGTTTTTTTTATTATTATTATTTAAAAAAATGAGTATTAAATATCTGACAGTATCGACGATAGTACAAAGCTACGATCGGTTGAATTGGAGTGGTGTGTGGGAGTGAGGGTCACGACTGATGTGCAAGGAGATCTCCTCCTTCGACTAGTGGCACACAGTTGTAGTGACACATTGCTGGGCAACAATCAATGGTCGGAGCAGTGCAATAGTTGGAATGAGGAGAAAGGTGTTGAGTATATTTAGCCTTCCATTATGATTTATCACAGGTACCATATTTGACTTTTTATTACAGGCAAATATTTAGACATTTTCCTTCCATTGCCGTTTAACCTAGTATCATATTTGCCCTTTCATTATAAGTAAATATTTTCTCCATTTATTTTATTTGTAATTTATTTGATGATAATAGATAACTTTCACCATTATTTAGGTGGGGTGATTTTGCCCTTTCTTCTTCGTGGCTTCTGAATCCTCTTCTCATCTTCTTTTCCGCCACCATTGTTGGTTTTGACACCGCATGTGCAGTCGTCAGGGCTACTGCTTAGGCTCCACCTTTTTGACCTCCAAATCACCTATGGAGGACCACCCTTTGCTATACTTACATACAACCTCACCTTCTAAAACCTAACGGTTGATGGTTCTCCTTTCTCTAATTCTATTCTCTGTCAATCTCTTGTTGGCGCCCTTCAGTACTTGACCTTTACTGTTAGATAAAACCTGAGTTTTTTCTTATTTTCACACGATTTCATTAGTTGATTGAGTACGTCTGTTTGACCATTTCACAAACACGTCGAATGGATTACCAAAGTTTTAGACGGCAATTTTGTAGGGAGTGGGACAGATTTCGTTGGTCAGTCCCCAATTTTTAGGATAAATTATATTTAAATAGTTAAATCCACCTGAGCAATTCTCCGGTGGTATATCATTGCGGAGGAGCCAATCTATCAATAGTCAAGTTGAATAGCTCAAGTGGTTAGAGTGTTGACTTAACGAAGCATAGGTCTTAGTTCGAGTGGAAGAAAATGCAAAGTGCGAAAATAAACACATTGTGGCACACGATTTCATTGGCACAGATTTTAGTTGGCACTCCCACTCCCAGCCATGGGCGATTATCGAACTTGTTATCGCTTGCAAACCTCGCATACAATATGTACCTTACCACCTCTCTTTCTATTTTTTAGATCCAAGTATCACGTTCATTTAAATCCGACAGTCAACTTGCAGGGGTGTTAACGATATTTAGCCTTCCATTATGGTTTATCATAGATACCATATTTGATCTTTTATTACAGTCAAATATTTAGATATTTTTGTTTTATCACGGTTTATATCATATTTACAGCAGTTTTATTAGAAACAAATATTTTTTTCTATTTATTATACTTTCCTGGTTACTATTTTCATTTTATTTGTAATTTATTTGATAACTACGAACTTTGGTCGAACAACTCGCATGGACTTGAGTCACAGGCGAGGCGAAGACACAATCGGCTGAGGAAAAGAGAAAGGAAGGAAGAAGAAATCAGGCAGACGGCTCATATGGGGCATCATGCGTGTGTAAGCGGGGCTAGGCTTATAGTCGATAGTCTTCGTTCAACCAAGAACAGTACATAAACTATATTCCCCACACGGATTGCAAATTGAGTATTAAATTAATTAATTTAATAATTATTTTATAAAAATAAATTAATTGAAAATTAATCAGACAGTTAAAAGTGAGTATTACTAAAATTTAGAGGTTTAGAATTATAAAACATATAAACCAATTAAAAATTAAAACTCAAAATTTAATAATTAAAATGTAATCTTTTACAATCTAGTAACTAAATAAAAATTAAAATAGAAATATATGTAATAATTAAAACTTTATAGACTAAAATGACAATTTAAAAATATATATATATATATATATATATTTTTTCCTATTAAAGGAGTATATAAGATTACGCTCATAAATTCTCTTTATTCATCCGAACTCAGTGCAACAAGGACGGTAAGGTATAAATCTAGGTGTTCAAAATATTCGATGATTTATCGATCAACTTAACTCAATCCAGAACTTATTTTAGTTGGGTTAAGCCATTAAAAATGGTATAGGTTGGATTTGTATCATATATTCTCCTCATATGGTATAATTATATATACATATATTTATTTAATTTTTTTTTATCATTTGTTCTTCAAAAAAATATTTAAAATAATTAACTTTTTGAAAGTTAATTTTTTTTCAAAATATAATCTTAATGATAAATAAACCACTACCAACTCACTTCAAAAAAAAAAAAAAAAAAA
>NW_019268527.1:596936-597410 GCF_002738365.1 Cucurbita moschata
AAAAAAAAAAAAAAAAAAACTCCACAAGATAAAAATTATAAACCCGTGATCATTTCCTAAATTAGGAAAAAAAACACCTCGACCTCGACCTCTTTTCTTGAACACGACTCTCCACAATGATATGATATTGTTCACTTTAAGTATAAAATCTGATAGTTTTACTCGGTGCTTTCCCAAAAGGCTTCGTACCAATGAAAATAGTATTTCTTGATTAGATGCTGGACATTCATCCAACAGACACCTTTTCAAATATAAAAAACACATAGAAAACGTGGAGGATTTGACTAATGAACTCGATATGATTATCCTCAATTAAACGTGGAAGAGACGTGCAACTTGGCTATCCCTACGTAAGCCTCCTCACTTTAATTGAGGACCTACATTTTTTTTAATGAGGACCTAATTCTTACCTAAGTTAGTTGAGTTTTTAATGCGTTTTCCTTTCAAAAAAAAAAAAAAAAAAAAAAAAAAAAA
>NW_019268527.1:597458-749171 GCF_002738365.1 Cucurbita moschata
AAAAAAAAAAAAAAAAAAAAAAAAAAAAAAAAAAAAACAATAGAATTTTTGTCGCTCATTAGATTCAAAAAAACGAAAGTTTAAGAATAAAAGAAGAGAATGAATTTGGTTGGATAAAGAATTTGCAGAAGAAAAAGTTGGTTTGGTTGAATTGTTCGTGGATCGTCAATTTAAATAGGCGTGGAAATTGAATCCGATGACCGAAGTCAATGTTGGAGGGTCCATTTCTTATCTCCTCTCTCCAATCTGCATGTTTCGTTAAAGCAACAAACACAAAAAGGTATTTCCTCCATTTCCTTTCTTCTTCGAATTCATATTGTCATATTGTCATTGTTTCGTTTTCATTTTTCCATTTCGAGTTCTTCGTTCCGAGTATTAATCCATTTCATCTAGTTGCCAGAAAATCTTGTTTCTAAATGTAAAATTCTCTGTGTTCTTCTGGATAAAAGAATATGAAGATCACTGTTCGTGTAATCGAGGCTCGGAATTTACCTGCAACCGATCTAAATGGATCGAGTGATCCGTACGTTAGGTTGCAGCTTGGTCGGCAGAGGTTTAGAACCAAGGTGGTTAAGAAGACGTTAAATCCATCTTGGGGCGAAGAGTTTAGCTTCCGAGTGGATGATCTTGACGATGAACTCACTATCTCTATCTTGGACGAAGATAGGTATTTCAACGATGATTTTGTTGGACAGGTTAAGATTCCCATGTCGCGGGCATTTGATTTTGATAATGGATCGCTCGGCGCTACTTGGCATTCTGTTCATCCCAAAACCAAAAAATCCAAGCAGAAGGATTGTGGTATGTTGCATTCTCCATAGTTTTTCA
Organism: Cucurbita moschata; assembly: GCF_002738365.1. Taxonomy (NCBI): domain Eukaryota; kingdom Viridiplantae; phylum Streptophyta; class Magnoliopsida; order Cucurbitales; family Cucurbitaceae; genus Cucurbita; species Cucurbita moschata. The sequence goes on from NW_019268527.1 coordinate 598,287, forward strand.
TTTCGATTTAGGTTTGCTATTGAAAAACGGGATTTCTCACGAATTTGTTTATGAGTTTAAGTTACTTTCATGTCTGTGATCCAATGTTGTGTTGTTTGTTCTAATTTTGGTAGGGGAAATCCTTCTTGCTATATGTTTTTCTCAGACCAATGCATTTGTAGATTTCAATATCAATGGTCATGTATCTTATCCAAAGACATCTAGTGATGAAATAATGGGTTCACCGTTGAGCTCTCATAGTGGCAAATCTAGCTCGCCGTCTCCAGTTAGGCAAACTGAGAATTCGGTGAAGGAACATAGATCTTCTCAACAGAAGACCTTTGCTGGTCGTATTGCTCAAATGTTTCATAAGAATGTAGATTCTGGTTCTTCCGTTCCGTCTCGAGCTACCGAACTGTCCGAGATATCTGCAATCGTTCCGTCTGAAATTTCGGAAGCTAGTTTAGAAGATCAATCCTCAAGTACTACATTTGATGAAGGAATAAGAGTAATGGAGTCGAAAGATCAAGAAACTGAAACACCATCGAATTTGCCAGGAATAATGGTGGATCAATTGTATGCTATTTCACCCTCTGACCTCAATTCTCTACTTTTTTCATCAGATTCGAGTTTTCTACGATCTTTGGCTGACCTTCAGGGAACTACAGAACTGCAACTTCAAAACTGGAAATTTGAGAATGGTGGTGAAATGTTAAAGAGATCAGTATCATATCTTAAGGCTCCAACGAAACTAATCAAAGCTGTCAAAGCATTTGAGGAACAAACGTACTTAAAAGCAGATGGAAAGGTTTATGCAGTTCTAGCTATTGTAAGCACTCCAGATGTAATGTATGGGAGCACTTTCAAAGTAGAGATACTTTACTGCATAACGCCTGGTCCAGAGCTTCCATCGGAAGAGAAATCTTCACGACTGGTAATTTCGTGGCAAATGAACTTTCTGCAGAGCACTATGATGAAAGGAATGATTGAGAATGGAGCCAGGCAAGGTATAAAGGACAATTTTGACCAATATTCTAGTTTGTTATCTCAGACTGTTCGTCCAGTTGATCAAAAGAATATTGGGTCAAATAAGGAACAGGTTTTGGCATCTTTGCAGGCACAGCCGCAGTCGACCTTTAAACTTGCTGTACAATATTTTGCTAATTGCTCTGTTGTGGTCACCACTTTTATGGCTTTGTACGTGCTTGTACACATTTTTCTAGCTGCACCTAGCACAATTCAGGGTCTCGAATTTGTAGGCCTCGACCTACCTGATTCAATAGGTGAATTCATTGTGTGTGGCGTCCTAGTTCTACAGGGAGAACGTGTTTTGGGGCAGATTTCCCGCTTCATGCAGGCCAGACTGCAAAAAGGTACTTTCAGTATATTGCATGATGCCATCAGTTTGTTCTTCTTGCTCTAGCTGACTACATAGCTTTCTTTATAATAGGGAGTGATCATGGAGTCAAAGCACAGGGAGATGGATGGTTACTCACGGTTGCTTTGATTGAAGGGTGTAGTTTAGCCGCAGTCGATTCAAGTGGGTTATCCGACCCTTATGTCGTGTTTACATGTAATGGGAAAACTAAAAGCAGCTCAATCAAGTTCCAGAAATCTGATCCTCAATGGAATGGTATGTTTAAGATGCTTGATATCTATTAGTTACATTTGATACAACCTTTTCTACAGATAGCTGATATGATTTAAGTTCTTATAGAAACATTTTTTTTCCAGAAATTTTTGAATTTGATGCAATGAACGAACCTCCTTCCGTATTGGGTGTTGAAGTTTATGATTTTGATGGGCCTTTCGATGAGGCTGCGTCTTTGGGATATGCTGAGATCAATTTTCTGAGGACCAGTATATCAGATTTAGCTGACATATGGGTACCTCTTCAGGGGAAGTTGGCTCAAACATGCCAATCCAAACTTCACTTGAGAATTTTCTTGGATAATACAAGAGGCAGCAATGTAAATGTTGTTAAAGAGTACTTAAGTAAAATGGAAAAAGAGGTTGGGAAAAAGGTACGCATCCTACTTCAGAATTTACATTCTTGACTCAATATCTCTCACTCCATTCATATACTAACAACTTTAGTTTAAACGAACTGCAGATCAGTTTGCGTTCTCCTCAATCAAACTCGACCTTTCAGAAACTATTTGGCCTTCCAGCTGAAGAATTTCTTATTAATGATTTTACCTGTCATTTGAAACGTAAAATGCCCATTCAGGTGGTACTTTAGAGGTTTTCTGGTTAATTGAATTTCATGTTTTTGTTTACTTTATGTTCATCCAGCAGGAGTTTCATCTAATAATTAGTTCCTGTGTCCAGGGTCGTATCTTTCTGTCAGCTAGAGTCATAGGCTTCCATGCAAATATATTTGGGCACAAAACCAAATTTTTCTTCCTTTGGGAGGACATTGAAGATATTCAAGTTGTTGCTCCTACTCTTTCATCAATGGGCAGTCCAATTATAGTTATAACGCTCCGAGCAGGTAGAGGTTTGGATGCCAGGAGTGGTGCAAAGACGTTAGATGAGGAAGGCAGGCTGAAGTTCCATTTCCATTCCTTTGTATCGTTTGGTGTAGCGCATAGGTAATTTCCTGCTCTCTTGCTAGTTCAGTGAATTTATCTATTTTTTTATTTATTTTGCTACTTGTTCTTACATAGCCGTTTCTTATTTTCTGGCTTCAAATGGGACTAAAAGGCCCTATTCTTCTTGAAAAGGCACACTTGTATTCTTTTCCAGACAAATTTTGTTCCCCTGTATTATCGAGCTTGTAGTTGTTTAGAGCCTTGGAAGATGCTTGTGGGGGCTTTATGTGATGCACATTTAGCTTGAGTTTGGTGGATAGTATAGAATTTTGTATTGAAGCCAGGGTAAAGTATTGCCGATTTATTCCTCCTTCAAAGTTCAATTTTCAAGTAGAGAGGAAGTGTTTTGTTCTCAAATATTTTTCCAATCGAGAATGGAGGCTTTGGACTGTGTGGGATGATGCAGTATATGGGATCCCATATCGGTTGGGGAGGAGAACGAAGCATTCTTTATAAACATATAGAAACTTCTTCCTAACAAACACGTTTTAAAAACCTTGAGGGGAAGGCCGAAAGGGAAAGGCCAAAGAGGACAATATCTGATAGCGGTAGGCTTGGGATGTTGATAATTTGGTAACTTTGGCCTTGAATTTATTGATATCAGTAGTTGCTTGTCTGCTATGTTAGATTTTACTTAATTAGTCTTGGCAGTCGTTTTATTTGTTTGTTTAGTGGCTTTAGGATTGGTTGTTTCGCCTAATTAGGTAGCAATTTGTAAGAAGGGACATTTATAAGTTTATTATTCTCCTCTATTTTGAACACTACGATAATGGATAAATATTCTTTTGGAGGAATCTTGAGATTTAGATGCTTAGTTGTTAGGCTGTACCAATTTTCTTTCCAAGAATGTTCTCGTCTCTGTCTAGAATGAGTGCAAGAGAGGTACCCTAGAAATTAGAATTCTAAAATCGGCTCCTATTGCATGCTCAAGATACGTGGGATAGATTGTTTTAAAGAAATGGGGTTAGAATCACGGACCTCCACAATGGTATGATATTATCCACTGAGCATAAACTCTCATGGCTTTGCTTTTGATTTCTCCAAAAAGCCGCATACTATTGGAGATGTATTCCTTACTTATGAACTCATAATCATTCTCTAATTAGCCAATATGGGACTCCCTCCCAACAATCCTCTCCTCGAACAAAGTGCACCATATAGTCTCTCCTGAGGCCTATGCAGCCCTCGAACAGCCTCCCCTTAATCAAGGCTCGACTCCTTTCTCTAGAGCCCTCGAACAAAGTGCACCATGTATTTGACACTTGAGTGGACCCTGCTATTGTTTCCTACCTTTAAGTTTTAGGAAAGCAATCTTCGAGTATTTGTATATAGGAACAAAGTTCCAAGAATAACTCTGAATTCATTTATAGGACAATCCTGGCTCTGTGGAGGGCTAAATCTTTGAGTCCGGAGCAGAAAGTGCAAATAGTCGAAGAAGAATCCGAAGCTAAAGGCTGCTCAGAAACTGAAGAAAATGGATCATGTTTGGGTCCCGGTGAAATCAGTATGTCTGAGGTTCTCTCATCCATTCTATCTGTTCCTGTAAGCTCTATCCCTCTTTCTGTTCATTTTACGCATATAAACTTGGGAAGTGCGGCGTTTATTTTACGTTACATTATTTCTGTGGTGTTTCTTCCAGACCAACTTTGCTATGGAGCTATTCAATGGGGCTGAGTTAGAACGCAAAGTTATGGAGAAAGCTGGTTGTCTTAATTATTCATTTACTCCATGGGAATCAGAGAAGGAGAATGTTTATGAGAGGCAAATATATTACATATTTGACAAACGTATCTCCCATTACCGAGTGGAAGTCACAAGTGCTCAGCAAAGACACTCGCTTTCCAATAGAAATGGTTGGCTCGTTGAAGAGGTCTTGACACTTCATGGAGTTCCTCTTGGTGACTACTTCAATGTATGAACATTGTGTAATGCCGTTTTTTTACTTCCCTTAAACTGTTTGCGCTCATTGATTATCTTCTCGTGCAGGTCCACCTTAGATATCAAATTGAGGATTTACCTTCCAAGTTGAAGGGGTGTAGCATTCTAGTATCCTTTGGAATGGCCTGGCAGAAAAGAACTAAGCATCAGAAAAGGATTACCAAAAACATCCTAAAAAATCTACAAGATCGTCTAAAAGTCACTTTTGGACTCATTGAGAATGAATCTGCTACAAGATAGCGTGTTGGGATTCCATGTATTGCTATCGAGATTTACTCGTGCATTGGGGAGCTGGTGCTTTGATGATATAGGTGACATTCCGCTATTTTCAGCTTACATCTAACTGTTCTACGTTACCAGTGTTTCTTAGATAGATGAGAATGGCATAGGTATTTCTGATTGAGTGTTAGCCCTGACATGGCCACTGTCACATTCTTTGTTCATTAGTTTATATACCCTTTAGGTTGCTCATTAGTTTATAACTATAGGTTTTTGGAATTGCACATTCCTTGGCTCGACCTAGTAGGTGTTATTAGTAACGCCGAATCATCATGTTGAAATCTCATGTTGGTTTTATGGTGTATGAGATACAAATGCTGATTTGATGTACAAAAACGTGCATGACTTAACAATATAATATTAGTTCAATTTTTTTATTCACGAACTTTGAGTCATTTCCATATGATTCTTGTTGCTCTGCGATTTATTAAAATCCATGAGTTGATAGTACATCGACTCTTAGGTGGGGTAGTTATGTTGTGACAACACAATGAATAATGTGTTCTTATCCTCTCGTGTTATTTGCGTCTTTTATTTTGCAAGATTTGATTCATTTCAATGTGGATACAAACTACTATTAGTGAATGAGAAGCTTAGATATGAATCAAGGAATCAGCTTAAGTATATTTTCTTCTATTGACTACGGACTAATGGTGACCGCCTAATTTGACCTTATCTCAAAAGAAAGAGGGTCTAACAAGCATGAGGTAGCACGTTGCTCTCGTCCATTCTTTGTTCATTATTGACCATGGACTTATTTCTTACCATGATCCATCCTGATTTTAATGGATGAGACATATATAACATATCAAGGCTTATTATCATTAGTATATTGGGTGAAATATGTCTACATTGAGAGTAACTTTTTTTTTTTTTTTTTCGAACTATTAGACTCTTAAATTGTAATTTTCTTTTTTAAGATTATTGCTTTTACAAGTCATACAAGAATTTGAATTCCAAACAAATAGAAAAGCACTTGAAAACGAGTCCACTCCTCCCTATAAACATACAAAAAGTCCAAACATTTCTCCTCACTGTAAACATACAAAAAGTCAGGCTGCTAATAAGGGACGTTTTACTCACCTCTAGTGTGAGTCATTATGAACTAATTTTGTGTTTACAAGAATGTGTTTACAATGAAAAGATATTCGTCATTTAAATTTCTTTACTCTAGTATAAATAGGAATGCAATGCCAAGTTCGAGTTCAATACGTGCATTCTTCCTACTTATGAGTTTGAATAAGTCTTTAGAATAGAATAAATCTCACAATTTTATGACAGGTGAAGCATTCAATAGTAGATTTGTTAAAATTTGTCCTTTCTTGTTCTCGACCCCATTCTCTATATCTGTCATGACCTCTTCCTCCACTTTCAAATCATGTTTCTCTTCTCAACGAAACATATTTTGCTTATGCATTAATAAACTGCTTTGTAATTCATCTATGGATATATTGCTAGTGTCTTGGGCCTCCTCAATTGACTGAAGAGACTGCATAATTGAATTTTGGAGTCTAAAGGGCATATTTTTCACTACTTTGATATCACTTTTCTTTTCACCCTTAGCATTCATCTTGGTCGCAATTGTACGTTTAAAATAGTCGTTCACAATCTCTCCTGCATTTATGTGGAGTGTTTCAAATTCTTTCCTCGGAGCCTGTAATTGAGCCCATTTAACCCGAATTAACCCTTGATGTTTTTTCTTTATAGAGTTTCATATATCCTCGAACATGTCTTTCTTGAGAATCATTTCAATTATGGAACAATCCAATGCCCGAAGAAGACAATTCTCTGCTTTCATGTCCTCGAGCTTCTACTTGTTGATGCTGTTGCACCTCTCTCGGTGGTGTCGTTTCATAAGGTGCAACTAGGATTCCTATTTCCACTAAACTCCAATATTTCTTTTAATGTATAAAATTCTCTATCACCGTTTGTCCATTGCCCAATATTCTTAGTGACTATCAAGCGTAGGAATTAAAGGTTGCACAAACGTATTTTATGTTACCATCACTCTTTTAAATTTTAGCTAACTACAATTAGGCTTTATTAGGCTATGATATAACAATGTTAGGGCCATCACTCTTTGAATTTCAGCCATCGGCAGCTAAGCTTTACTAGGCATATGACAAGCTTTGACACCACAATGTTATAATAGATCCTATAAATTGAAAACTAATTAAATTACAATAATTTAAATCCAAGACATATCTTAATAAGAGGTGTACATAAGTTGGGTTGGGAAGAGTTCTTGGACCAACTTAAAATTTTGGGTAAGTTGGGCTAGTAAAACGAGAATCCCAAATAGACTTCCCAATTAATCCAACTCAACCGATTGGGTTGGTTTGTTGCATTGTTTTTTTAGTTAGTTTAAAATTTTTACTTATGTAACGTGTATGTTACATTAATGACTAAAATATCATAAAACTCAAATATCAAATATTCACAAGTCACAATACATCACTAGCATTTGTTACCACATAAAATATTACTAATATTCATAATAATATTAAAAGTAGTAAGGTAGAGTTGGATTGGGTTGTAACCCTATTTTTAAGTTCCGACAAAAAGAAAAAAAAAATGTCAACTAGCAAACTGACCAGATTTTTTTTATTTTCGAATAATTCAACCCAACCCAACCAACCTTTATCGAGTCATATGAACATCCCTAGTTTTAGTCTCGAGTCATTTGAACATCCCTAGTTTTAGTCTTCAAGTTCTTTTCGTTGGTTTTACAACATTATATTGTTACACATAACAAAAGTTGCGTAATCACTTGGTGTCGTGGTGTCAGTCTAACACACTCAAGACCACACACTCGAGACCTTCCATTCAAATTGAACCAATGCCAATAATTTAATTTTTACTCTCTTTATATTAAGACAGATAGATATATATATATATATATATATTAAGAAAACTACCACACAATAATAAAAAAGTAACAAAAAAAAAATTATATATATAAAACACATAAATAAGTTAATTTTTAATGAATATAAAAAATAATTGTATGGCAAAATTATATTATATCTTTGATATTTATGTATTTGTTGTACATGTTTGATGCTTATGCTTGTGTGTCCATGTATGATTGGATTCTTGGATAACTTAATGTTAAATCTATTATCACGTAACATAGTGATATACTTTTTTTGAAAATGACCAAAAATTTTTAATACTCTCCTCATCCACACCCCTTGACAAGCACGAGAAGAAGCTGCCACAAACTCTACTTCAATAGTGGATAAAGGAACTGTATGTCTTTCATTGAGTGGAAACACATCACCAAAAGTGTATATGACAATGCTTGTAAATCATTTGGTGTCGTGGTGCAGTTGGTTATCACGTTAGTCTAACATACTGAAGGTCTTTGATCTCTCCAAAGAAAACATAATCTCAATCACATCAATAAAGAAAAGACAAAGACCATCAATAATCATCTATAACAATTCATAACTAAATAATAATTTTTTTAAAAAGTCGAAAGAAAGACTATTAATCAATAACAAGTTTTATCCAAAGAAAAGACTATTAATAATACAGGTCTATATGGTACAGATTCGGTTGGGTTGAGTTGAAGATTTTTTTGTTGGACCAATCCAAAAATTCGAGTCCATTGTATTGGTAACCCAACCCTCTATTTTCGTATTGTTCCAAAAACAACTAAAAAAATTTAATTTGTATCACCTAAAATGCTAAAACATTTTCCACCTATATAACCTTCTAGTTTAAGAGTATCAAATCATCTATTACGTTGTATTATCACCCATAAATAATGTAAACAATATGCAATGAATTAATTCCAAAGTTACTACATCTAATTAATTTATCTACGTTCACAATATATAATCATTCCACAAAATGCCTGCAAATTGAAAAGTATTAATTTATCTACGCAAATTGAAAAGTATCCAACTCTCCATTGCATTCTTAATTCTTGATGCAAGCTCTTGGGAGCTAGTTACCGTCTTCCTAGAAAAAGTATCCAATCAATTCCAAAGACATGTCATGTTATAAAATTAGTTCTTGAAAAGAAAAATAGCATCTTAAAAAATAAAATATAAATTATGATATTGAGTATCTATCACAAATAGACAATAAATAGATTTGGAACAAATCTCCAAAACTTTCTACTGTCCAATTTTAGAAAAAATTTCTAAAGTTGTTAAAGAAGAACTAATGATAATGATTTTCTACCAATCTATATATATCAAGTTTCGCTGTAAAAAAAAAAACTCTTAAAAAAATCAAGAATCCTTCCATCTACTCAAGGCTGATTCATAAGCCGTAGTTGACATTGGAACAGACAAAATGTAACGACCCTAAATTTTCACATACTCAGAGTCGCTACTAACGTCTCATGCTCATCTATAAAGCAAAAATATAACTCTTACATGAACATAATTGATAACGAAAATTTCAAAAAAACTTTTAAAAAACTTTTCTCTGAAAACACAGTCATGGTCTTACGTGTTTAAATATGAAATACTTAAATTTAGAGAAAACAAAAACAAATACAAAATAAACACAGCCATGGTCTTACGTGTTTAAATATAAAATACTTAAATTTAGAGAAAACAAAAACAAATACAAAATAATTTAAAACAATGAAATGCAAAACAACCTATTCTAACTTAAGACTAGAAATTTAAATATGAGTCTACCCTATGCACGTGCCACAGTCTCTGCTCGCGATGCCGCCGTCCTCCGTACAAGTGCACCTTGCCTTTACCTGAAAAATGATGTGGCACACGGCCTGAGTATTTCAAAGAATACTCAGTAAGTTGCCCCACTATAGGGGGTCATGCAAATGCAAACACATGCAATCATGATTTAGGGACCTATCTCTAATCATCTTAGGGGTGGCCTCCAGTCTCGGATAAATTGGATGTGTAGTACTTCCCTACACACGACTCACACGTGCGAGTGTGAATCCCCAGGGCGCTCGCACACCCCCTGGACCCTCTGGTCAAGCTAATCTGTAGCGACGTCCGGAGGTCAGCGGAACCCCATAGTGTCATGCGCCTCATGAACACCCTCATCTATGTGCATTCGCACCTATGCGCATTCGCGCTCATCATATGGTGCGCATCCGCACTCATCATCTCTAGGGGAAGTAGCCCTATGCTTATGAACATACAATATGCATGAGGTCCCTCTAAATCCATCATAATGTCTCTTCTGACACAACCCTCTAGTCTCATCTCTTTGTTACTCTAGGTAACACATACTCGTGGATATTTATATTAATATCATTTTCACGCTCTTAGGGTTGTGTCCTATGTCGATCTAACGACATGATGCAATATGACACTCATTATCATATAGCATGCTCAATATGGAAACATCATCATATTAAGGTAAACGTCACGCAATCATCATACTCATCATATTGCCACAAAGTGCATCAAACATATCAAGTACGACATTCATCAATATATATATATATACTGAGCACATCATCAGGTATCATAACCCACACATCATCATAAGTCATACATCATCATAAGTCATACATCATACATCATCATAAGTCATATACCGTATCGTACGACATAGTTCATACATCATCATAACTCATACAATTTTTAGCCTATCCTATAGTAAGGCCACTTACCTGATTAGCTTATACGGTTGTCACCAATTTATCTTTAACGAAAGTTCGATTTTTTCCTTTGTATCCAAGCCAACCTATAAGAATCCATGGCATCAATCTCATGTTAAATTCTCTAACTCTTACAATGGTTCATGTGCTAAACTTCATACGAGCATTAAAGACTTTGCATAGATAAAATCTTGGAACGATTCTATTTATATTAAGATTTCATTTTCTATTTTTTATTTCGATTGACTTCTCTCTTGTCTTTTGATATTCTTTCTTTACTCTGCTTTTTCTCCCAATTGTTTGTTCAAGACATATTCTTGACCAATTTTTTTTTAATCGATTCTTACTTAATCATATTGTTGGTCGATTCGGATCCATTCTTACTCCCAACTCTTCCCTTTTGTTTTTCTCTTCCACTGTATTTTTTTTTTCTTTTGATTTTCTATTCTGGCTTCTCTGTATTTTCTTCCCTGCCTTTTCTATTTTTTTTACTCTGTATGCTTTCTCTGTATTTTCTCTTTTACTTCTTTCCTGCTCTATATTTTCTCTTTACTTCCTGCTCTTTATTTATTTATTTTTTCTTTTCCTTGCATTTCTACTTCTCTCTTTTTCCTGCTCTGTATTTTCTTTTATTCTATTGACAAATATTTGCCTCATCTATTCTAGTTATTTTTCTATGACCTAACATCATAACCAAAAATCTAAATAACTGAGCAAAAGAACCAGTGATCTAATTCTGAATAATTAGACAAACGAAAAGGAAATCTGATCTGGATAAATGAAAAAGAGATCTGAAAAAGAGATCAAAGATCTGAAACATGACTTACCGTAATAACGACAAGATCTCTCTCCACCAATTAAATCTCCAGCTCTCCTGGAGAATCAATCTAGTTGTTTGTATTTTTTTTTTCTTCATTGTAGGAACCACCAATGCTCCAGTATTCTGATTTGGGATATTGACTGATGAATTGGTTGAGGAGAGATAGTTGGGAGAGGAAGGAGGGGTTAGTGGAGAGTAGTTTATGGAAAATTATTATTTTAATTATTAAAATTAAATTTTTTTTTGGGTCGTTACACAAAATATCTTGAGCAATTTTTTTTTATAAAATTCTATATTTAAACTCATTTGCTTTCCACTTGCCAAAACATCAAAATTATCATCAAGTGATTTTTATAAAATTCTATATTTAAATTCATTTGCTTTCTACGGTGCCAAAACATCAAAAAAAAAATTATCATCAAGTAATTTAGTAGGTATTTTTTTAACTCTAGTGGATTTTGCTGATTTAGTAGGTAAGATAAATATAAATCCACATCATTCTTCAACTCTAGTGGATTTTGCTCTTGTCTTCTTCGTTTGTATTTGATAATATTAATATTGATCCACTTAAATTCACTTTATCAACTGTGTCCATACTCATGGAATTAGATTGATCCACTCAAATTTACTTTATCAACTGTGTCCATACTCATAGAATTAGAAGTGAATCTTGATTCAGATTGACGACGATCTTGAACATTATCATAAAACTTGTAGTAATCATACAAATGAATTAAATAATTCTTTATGCTATCCATCATCACTTTAACCATAGCATCGTCATAAATATTCAAAAAAACAAAATGATATGTAACACAATTTGTAACGAGGATCGAGTACCATTCCTATGTATTAATTCTTTTAATTGAGCCACAATATTTGTCCTATTTAACTTTCATATTTGAACTCAATTTTCAACGCATGGTCAAGTATCAAATAAGTGAAATTCCATGAGTGGTCGCATCCAAACAAGTATTTTACCTTCAATTTTTTTCTTTGTTTAACACAATCTTTAAATTTTTTCAATCTCCTGGAGGATGATCTAACATACCTCACCACTTTGCGAACACTAGAAATGGAGTCATGCATTTGTTTAAGCTATTCATTCACAATCAAGTTAATTATGTGGCACAACACCTCATGTGTAATATTTCTCCATCTAAGACAAATGAAATAGCTATATCATTATAACTTGCATGATCAACTGTGATAGAGAAAGTCTTATCGATTCCTCGTCTCTAATAAACAACTCTCAATAATCTTGCCAATAGTCTTGAGAATTCTTTTATGCAAATTTCATTCAGAATCAATAAAACTGATTACATGTAATTAATTTTTTGGAATGAAGTTCATGTATTAGTGGTAAGACAAATCCTCTTAGAATGATTGACTAAAAAATCTTTTAACTTCTTTTTTTTTTTCCTTCCAAATAAAGTTGAAATATATCTCTAGGAATCATTACTCTTGACGAAGGTTCGACACAACTTCCATAAAATCTCCAATCCTCATTTGTTCAAAGTCTCCCTTGCTTGTTGCTCTCTCCAAGCTTCCAATTTTATTTTTATTCATCTTATTCTTGGGAGAGATTTTTTTATTGTATTGTGAGTAAATAGTTGTGAGTGCTTCAAATGTTAAATCTAGTCTTTGAGAGAGTTGTGGTGTGTTACTACCAAATTTAAATGCTTATATCGGTTTGATCCTGCGCCGTGGAAAGGATTGAGTTTGCTCTTGAACTCGTAAAAAGAGCCGTGTAGTGGTATGACTCTGATCCGTGGAAAGGATCAAGAAAGTTCTTTATTCAAATTCCCAAGAGGTGCTTGGGGAGTGGAGTAGGTCGTGTTTGACCGAATCACTATAAAACTATGGTGTCATATTTTCTAACTCTTTCCTATTTAATTTCAAAATTATTATTGTGATTTATTGCATGTTTTAGTTGATTATTGTTTTGACTTGAATTATTTTGTTCGAGTAATTATCATCTTCTACTTATTTGTAAAAGTTTCATAATTAGAAAAATTAATCACGTTTAAATACTTTTATCGTTAAAACCATATTCACCCCTCTAGGGTTGCCATACCAATCCGACCGATGCCATCTAGCCATAAATAATGGAGATGCAAACATGGAGATACAGCCAATTCAACCCATAGAGTGCATAGATGCATAGACATGTATGCCATCTAGCCATAAATAATGGAGATGCAAACATGCAGATACAGCCAAGCCAAGCCAACCCATAGAGTGCATAGATGCATAGACATGTAGATGTGCAAATACAGCCAACAAGCCAAGCCACAGAGATGCAGAGACATGTAAATATGCATATACAACCAAGCCAAGCCACAGAGTGTAGAGATGCAGAAATGCTTACCACTTCAGTTACCCACTCAAAGTTGAATCTGAGATATCGAGAGACCGACTGTGGAGTGCCAAAGACGAGGAGAGATCGAGATCGAGATTAAGAAACAGAGAGGAGAGTCGAGATTAAAGTCTGAGAATGAGAGACTGTGACTATGAGAGCTTGAGAGCGAAAGACAGAGAGACTATGAAAATGAAAGATTGGGAAAGAAGTAAAGAGTAAGAGGTTAGGGAAGTTGAGTCCGAGAGACAAAAGTGTCGGACTCATGGTCAAACGGCAGACGCTAGATGCTATTAGAGAGAGATAGTACGGTGGCGAATGGTACGACGTCGCAAGACGCAGCAATAGATAGCGACGTGGGCTTCGACCCATTCAATCATTTGGATGGGGCCATTGGACTATTTTTTTTTTAATGTTTTCGGGTTGGGTTGGATTGACCCAATCAATTTCTTTTAGAACCTGAACCCATGTATGTTACGTCCAAAGAAGACTATCAATAAGTAACAATTTCTGTCCAAAGAAAAGATCATCAATAACCATCGATTACAATAACAAGTTTTGTCAAAAGAAAATATTCATTGAAAGAATAAATGATAATAAATAAATAATAAGTTCGGTACAAAGAAAAAACCTATCAATAACAATTTCTCTTAATTGATAAATAATAAATTAAACCAACAATCAATAAATAAAAGTTATGATAAGTTATTTCCATCAATTAATAAAAAGTAAGCAATAAATAACAAGTTCTGTCTAAAAAAGAATCATCCGTAGGAAGAAAAGATTATTAATAAGTTCTCTCAATCAATAAATAACAAATTTTGTCCAAAAAAAAAACCATCAATAACAAATTTTATTAAAAAAAGCTATAAATAACAAGTTCTCTCAACGGATCAAAGAAAAGACCAAAAATAAATAAGATGTTATGTCCAAAGACCATCAATATCAAGTTGGTTGTGTCTATAGAATAAATAACAAATTTCATCCAATGAAAAGATCATCAATAACAAGTTCTCTCAATCAATAAATAACACGTTCATAACAAGTTTTGTCCAAATAAAATACCATCAATAATAAATTCTATCAATAGTCCATCTATGGAAGGTTGGAAATTTAGGGTAATTTGTCATTTGTCGGTAATTTCTACCCGAATTTTTTAAGTACTTCCACAACGTGCTAGTTCCACAAGAATTAGTATGACAGGCATACTTCTTTGATTTACTAGGTTTTTTCTTCCTAAATTCAAATTGTGCAGACAATGGCGGCTTCGATGCAATATAATTACTAGAGCTACTTGCACATCCACTCGCATTATTGCTTTCCATCTATAAAAAAGTAAAATAAAAGTATTATGATTCAAACATTCAACCGAACCATTACCATAAAATGCATCAAAGTCCACAAAGTTAAAATAAACAATATCATTATTCAATGCAAAGAAGATCCACATGGAATATAGGTAAAATAAAATAAAATTTGAGACAACTAACCCACAAAATATTTCGATTTGATGGCTAAATCTACCAAACTATTAAGCATTTGCCTAATAGATTTTGATTATACAAAATATGGAAAGAACTCTCACTTCTCAACATCTACCCACAACACAAACTATCAACAATTCTAACAACACAAACTTACTTGGGATCCGTTATGTGTTTATAAGCATAAAATTGAATTTGAATGTTGGAGTAAAAAAAATTATAGAACCATCTTTGATCTTTCTTTTTCTTTGCTTTTATCTTACTCATTATCGTTTATCAAAACTTATACATGGTAGATGACCATTTAACAACACCCACATAAATGTTTTTAATGTACAAACTCTTCGTCTTTACAAAGGGATAAATCAAATCAAGACTTAATGTACAACATATGCTAATGTAAACTTAAAAAAAAAATGCTTACCAGTTACTGGTCTACGAGGAGACTAAGAGAGAAAGACTCCGCGCGAGAAAGGAACAAGACAAAGAACGCGAGAGCGAGAGAAGGCTATTGAGATCAGATCCCTTGGTTGAGAGCTTGAGAGTGAGAGACCGAGAGTGCAAGAAAGAATGATAAACAAACACAAAAAGACCGAGAGAGAGATAGTGTCATGGTAACGGTTGTACAATGTTACAAGACAAGAGTACAGCAAACAACGAACTTTCGATCATATGAAACGCAGATAGAGAGAGAATTTTGAGAACTTTCGATCATATGAAACACAGATAGAGAGAGAATTTTGAGAACTTTCTCTAAGATGAGAGGAGGAGAGAGGAAAGTTTATTACTCCGAATCCAATATTTTAGCCTTTGGTCAATCAACCTTATGTCATCTTTAATCAATTTAAGTTAGTTACTTGAGCTTTGGGCAAAAAGTCGTGTTAGGACATGGATATGACAGAACAGGGGTTAGAATTCAGAAAAGAGTGGGCTACTTGGCTACTGTGCTTTGACTTTGGGGCCTTGGGTTTCGATTTCATTTTTTTTTTCAATGTTTTCGAGTTGGGTTGGGTTGACCCAAACATTTTCTTTTAGAATCCAAACCCAACCCAAACTGGATTGGGTTAAAAAAATGAACCCAACTCAAACTCGAAATCCAATCCAACCCAACCCGTATATTTCGGATTGGATTCTCGGGTTAGGTGTGCACCCTTATTCAATAACAAGTCCTCTCAACAAGTCCAAAGAATATACGGTCATTGAGAAGTTAACTTCTCAACAAGTCCATAAAAAAGTTCTCAACACACAACAAGAATGAAGGCTTTTCATAGCTTTTAGAGATAACATTTTCTATTTAATGCAATTAAAAATATAAAAGAAAAAAAAACACGGAAAGTGAGAAAACGTGCGGACAAGTTTGAAAGTCAATTTTTTGCTGCTGCAATGACCCTACTCCATGTACATAAACACATACTCCATATTGAAATTTTTTGCTCCTGAAATTTTTTTCTACTGCAATCACTTTTCACTCCTACATCACTAGAGTAAGCAATATTTTAAGGGAAAAAACACATATGGATACTAATATATTTGCAGTAGACAAAACACACACTTCATCAATGATCAACATTTCAATGACCATACTGAATAAACACATACTCCATCCATGACCAATATATATATTATATATATGCTTCGGTAAAAAAAATATTTGTAGTTTTGATATTTGAGTGAAATTTCTACTAGACTAAGTAATATTTTAAGAGTATGTGTGATTATTTTTTAGGAGAATTATACATTATAAAACTTGTATTAAAATTTGGATAAAATAATTATGAGAATATATTGAATCTTGCAAGATAATTATCGAAATTAGAAAAATAATTCAATTTGAACATCCTAATTTGTTTTCATTCTTTTAATTTTGCCTTGCTTATGGATTTTTTTTTTTTTTTTTTTTAATTATTTGCTTCATTACTCCATTCTTAGGCATTAGATAAAAGTGCTAACAAATTGTGGTTTAAGGTTTAGCCAATTTCTTGAAATTAAAGGTGTTGAATAGATAACTCTAAGTTGACTTATTATATATATATATATATATATATATATAGTAAATGAGAATTGATATGTTCTTTTCTTAAATAGTGATTGTGAACCAAGTTTCTTAAATAGTGATTAAGCATACCAGAGCTTTCAAAATGTTCAACAAAGATGGGTTGAATTTGAATTGGGATGAGAATATAAGTATCAATATACTTTATTTTTAAAACACATACTTCACAAAATTGAGTTTGTCTAATAGTGTTACCGATGAGTACATGGAAGGAGCATGAAAATTTCTACAATAAGTGAAGAAAAGAAAGCGGGATGTCAAAAAAAGTTTCTATGTCCATGTAAAGAGTGTAGAAATATGAGATATTATGATATCCAAACCATATATGAACACCTAATCATTAAGGGAATGGACCCTACATATAATGGTTGGTATCATCACGGAGAAGTATGTGAGGAGGATGATGTTGAAAAAGAAGTCGATGATGCTCTTATGTTGGAAGCAACCATCTTATATAAGAGCACATATATTGCAGAGGAGGACAAGAATGATCCTCTTACATCAAATAAAGATAAAAATATTTCTCACAATATCCCAGAGGTAAACACTCCATTGTACACAGGATGTACAAAATATACAAAGATATCAGTAGTTGTGGCATTGTATAAACTTAAGACATATAATGGTTGGTCAGATGCTAGTTTCACAAGTCTTCTCGAACTTTTGTATGACATGCTTTCAATTGATAAAAAGTGGCCTGAGTTTGGTATGGACTCTCGTAATCTTAGATTAGGCCTTGCTACAGATAGTTTTAATCCATTCTCCAACATGAACAGTAGATATAGTTATTGGCCAGTCATGCTTGTTACGTATAACTTGCCACATTAGTTATGTATGAAAAAGGAAAATATAATGTTAACATTGTTGATTTCTGGCCCTAGACAACCAGGAAACGATATTGATGCCTACTTATAACCTCTTGTGAAAGATTTACAACATCTATGGAAAGGAGTACAAGTGATATGATAAGTAAAACATATTTCAGTTTAAGAGCCATTCTCATGTGGACTATAAATGATTTTCCTGCATATGGACATCTTACTAGATGTACCACAAAAGGTAAATACGAATGTCCAATTTGTGAAGATAATATTGGGTCTCTTTAGTTGAAGAATAGAAAAAAGTATTCATATATGGGTCATAGACGATTCTTGTCAAAGTTGTATCCATATCAAAGGAAAAAATACATGGTTGGATGGAAAAATAGAAGAAGAATTACCTCCCAAAATTGCAACAAGTAGTACAATTAATACCAAACTTCAAAACTTTGAAAATTGTTGGGGAAAATGTGAAAGCTTAAAAAGAAAGAGCAACAAACAATGTACAAGATTAGCGACCCGTAGGTAGTTTGAAGTTTGTAATGAAAATAGAATTGGAAAAAAAGATCATGTAATTAGTGAAAACCCTCGTTAAACAACTCTATCATAAAGAAAAAGAGGTCCTACAAGGATGAAGACAATAGCTGGACAATCTAAAGTGAAACTTGTTTTTAATGAATATGGACAACCCATAGGGGATAAATCCTAGGATTGACTTCTTTTCTTGGTCCACTTGTAAGGGAAGTTGTACCTGTGACATTAGAGAATTGGAAGAAATTACCTATAAGACTAAAATTAGTGTTATGGAAGCCTATGGAGATATGAAGTTATTTTAATTCATTTATCTAGTTTTAATCATTTGTGTAATATTACTTCTAACTATTTGGTTCTTTAGTACATTCTCAACAACTATTGGCAGAAAAAGTTTATTTTTCAACAAATGGATAGATTATGGAGGGCTGAAAAATCTCGTATGGTAAAACAAATTCGCAATGCCCAACCAAAGAAGCACTACTGCAACTTATGCGAGATAATTTGCAATCGGTGGATGATTGGATGGACTTTGTAAAAAAAAAACTAGTGCAAATTTCATGGTAATGAATATTTATATATCGAAAAACTTAAATATGATATTTTTGAAATTATTTATATACTTTGATATAATAAAAACATATGTTGTCTTATTATTGAGTAGTTGAAAAGTGAAAAGTTTAAAGCTATGAAGAAGAGACAACTCCCTCGTACATGTAGTAGAAAAGGATATGTCTGTTTGGCTGAAGAGATGGTAAATATCAATATTATAGTTTTATTCTACTCTCATGTTATATGTGTGAATTTAGTATATTTATTTCATTTTGCAGAAGAAAAGTTCTTCGGATCCAACTTCGATCTCAAGATTATGTTATGGACAAAGGCTCACACAAAGAAGGATGGACAACCGGTGAATTCACAAGTTAATGAGACACTCATATGTTAAACTTGATTGAAAATTACTTATCTTTAAGTTGGCAAGTATTATGTTTATTGATATCCTTTGTTTATGATGTATGTGAAATAGGTGGTTCAAGTGGTTTCTTATTGGTATGAGCGGTTGAACAAATAATTACTTATCATAAGATTGAGCATATGTGTATGGTGGTGGTGGGGGGAGAGTTGGAGGGGATGAAAACTTTTGAAAAAAGTATTTAATTCGATTCTTGTTTTTCTTATAACATGTGTTAAACTTGTTTGAAAATGACTTTTTTTTTTTTATACCTTATTAGATATGTGAGAAGTTTGAAAGTATTGTGTTCGTTGATATCTCTTGTTTATAATGTATATAAATGGGCGGTTGAAGTGGTTTTTTATTAGTATGAGCACGTTGAACAAACAATTGACTCTGTTAAGATGTTTTTGATCATGTCTCTTAACTTATAAGATGTGTGAAGCAATTGTGGACAGTTGACATTTTTTAAATGTAAGAATTGCATTATGTATTTGATATACTCTCTTGGTATGAGCGCATTGAACAAGCCGAGGTTGAGACAAAAACTTCATCAAATAATATTGTTGATGATGCCTTGAGTAGAGTTCTTGGACCGGATTGTGGACATGTAAAAGGACTTGGATTTGGAGTGACTCATTCTAAATTGTCTCTCTTGTCTCGACAAGAAAATAGATACATGACTCTTGAGAAAAAATATTTGAAGATGAGGGAAGAAACGATGGAAATGAAATCAATGTTCTCAAGTTTTAGGAAGAAACAATTACGTTTTTTTTAATTAAGTTATATAAACTTCACATTCATTCTATTGTGAGTTTATTCCATATATATTTCAATTGAAATTTTCATAGATTGACCTAACCGAGGAAGCCTCTAATGGTATTGAAAGTAAATCAAAATCAACAGACATCCATTCAAATTTGACAATACCTTCTACTAAGTTGATTTTCTAATTTAACGAATAAAATTACTGATTTCATTATTACTATCAAATTCTCAATGCTTTTATTTCTCTTCTTGTAGAGCATCAATAATAATACTCAATGAAGTGAAGTTATTAGATTGGCATGACTCAGGAGAGATTGTTGCAAAAGGACGATCGTCTTCTAATGATCCAGCTGCTATTGTTCATCACATCCTTATTGGATTGCATGCTATTAGAGTATGAATTGATATACCAAGAAAACGCAATGCCTATATATGGCAGCCTACATCAGAAATGACATGTATGGAAGAAGTTGTGGATAGTACAGATAGACTTGGATGAATCTTTAAAGATTACACTTTATATACATGATAAACTTGAAAAACTTGAAGTCTTTATGTTTTTTTTTTTTTTTACTTCACCAAAAACTTTATTTTGTATGGTTGAAACTTCTTTAATTTTTTAATGTGTAAATAGATCTCGAAACTTCAATTAAGAATGAATATTTTTTTTTTTTGTATCTAAAAGTATTTAATGTGTTATAAAATATCGTTCTGTGTATGTGAATTTCAAAATTAACCAAAAGTAAATTAGTAGAGGAAAAAAATTATAGCTATTAGCTATGACCAAGAGGTATAACTAAATTTATATAGAAAAAAATAGATACTATCAAATATGCATTACGATAATTAAATTAATTATAAATGATTCATTACCTAGATATAACATAAAATTGAAGCTATAAATACTATATTATAGTTTAACAAAATGCTATTATAAGTTAAAGATAGCATACTATTTTAGCTATATTAAACCTATCATAGCTTAATAAAAAATGCAATAAAATATTTTTATGGCAACTAATATAAGCTATAGCTTCATACTACATTATAGCATCCATTATAGCTATAAAAAAATGTTAAAGTTTCAGACTTTTAATAATATGGGTTGTTACAATATACAAAAAATGCTATAAAAAGTCTACGACTAACATTTTTCGTAAGCTATCGTACTTATTATTTCTTTTAGTGACAAGTTTAAAGAAAAGACCGTCAATGCTATAAACCAACCTCCTCTACAAAAAAAAAAGAGATGTAAGATGAGCTCAAAAGTACGACAACTAAAGTTCTTAACAAGTCCAAAGAAAAATATTATCAATGCGGCAAACTTCCTTTGAAAAAAGGAGATGGAGGATGATTGGGACATTCATATTGATTATGAGAATGATTGGATTCTTGATTTACGATTCTCCAACATTCCCCCAATTACCTTTGTCATGATGGAAGGTCTTGGTATAGTACAAAAAAATCTCGTAGTTAATGAAGCACGAAAAGAAACACCTTAGAGTAGATCATCAAGGTGTAACTCTAGTTTGAAGTCCATGAATAAAATTGAGCATAAAGATTTGGAGACATAATCGGCAAGAAGACAATTGATACTTACATCTACCAATTGAATGAAATAAACGTTAAAACTTCAACCGGTAGATGGTTTGTGTCGGGATAATAATTAGGGAGGCATGATTGGCAAGGAGATAGATGATACTGGCATCTACCGGTAGATTGTTTGTGTTGGAGGGAGGAAATAAGATATGTGTAGTTGAAGATTTAGGGTGGAAGTGTTTGATCAAATAAGTGGAAGATGCTACACCTCAAAAGATATGGGTGTTGATGGAGCATCTTTGTGGTGTTCCTATGAAAAGAAAGTCTTGATAGACTCGAAAAACATTGAAGAAATTTCACCACATAAAGCAATGGAGCAAACTGTATACGTTTAGTCAAGTGTTGATGCACGTGCAGATCCAAGTGACACTTATGTTGGTGTAACAACCTAAAATTTCTATTTAATCTAAGATCATATCATGAACATTTAATGCGAAACTAACTCTATGGACACCTTATAATAAAATCAACCTTCAATCTTGCCTACTTTATTTAATGCCTTTGAATAAAACTATTACAAATAAAAATAAAACGAGAAACCATACAAAATGAAATGTCCTATACTAACCTCCATGTTATGCGATTAACCTATACTAACCTATAGTCTACTAAAATTAAATACGAATTTATTCTAAGCATGTGCCACAGTCTCGAGATTACGATGCCACTGTCAGTCTTACAGGAGCGCATTGCGTTTACCTAAAAAATATAATAGCACATGACTTGAGTATTTTAAGAACTACTCAGTAAGTAACCCCTCTATCGGGATTATAATGCAAGGACATACAAATGCATGCATGAGACCTATAATAACAGTATGTTTCCTCGACGATTATCCTAATGGGCAACTTGAATGTGTAATTAGTTTCCTACACACGGCCCATACGTGAGAGTATGGACTCATCATTCGGTTCTCACACCTCCTTGGCTCCTTTCTAGTCGGGCGAGCATACTCTGGGAGCTATTGCTGCTGGACAACCATTAGAAGTAGCGACCGTCATGGCAGCATTATGTCAAACATAATGATCGTTCCCCTGCCTAGCAGTTTACAGGTCTATGCTATCATGAAGGAATATGGGTATCCCCCGATGCATGAGCACACAATAATGCATGAGATCCCTTAAATCTTTCCGTTTTAATTATCCTTAATACAATCAATGCCAACGTATTTTTAATATCATAAAATTTTTCATACCATTTCTCATAACATTTATCATAACTTTCATGCGTATGTCGGGGTTGTATTTCATGCTAGTTATCGTTTTGCATATCAATCATATCATATCATTCATGTAACATATAAGTCATATCCTAACGTTGTTATGCTTTCAGACATAACAATCTATGTCAAAGCGAGAGTGCCGAGTGGGTGTGAAATTGAGTTGGTCGCGAAATTCCAGTGCCTTGTTGGAATTCTCGTGCGTTTTCTAATGACCGCGCAAAATATCCTTTTTAAAGTTTTTCATATCGTTACATTATCTACCCTTAAAAAAAAACTTTTGTCCTCAATGTCTCGAGTTCTTGCATTTTCTTGGGGTATTTTTACTTTATTTCCTCCTCCTGCTTCCACGTAACTTCCTCGGTTTGGTGGTTCCGCCATAGTACCTTGACGAAGCCAATATTCTTATCACATAATGTTTTAACCTCCCATACTAGGATTTTAACTAGTTTTTTTCCTCATAGCTTAAATCTTCTTCTATCTCAAGAGGTTTATAGTCTATCACATGCATAGGGTCCATGATATATTTTCTTAACACATGGAGTAGGTCAGTGTACGTTTGAGAGTAAGGGTGGTAAGGCTAACTTATACGCTACCAAACCTATTCGTTCCAGGATTTTGAAGGGTCCGATAAAGTGGGGGTCTGCATCACACATTCTCAAAATTTAAAGAATTCAAGACGACGATCGAAATAAAAATAGGAATGAAGATTTGTTGCCTTTGCCCAGATAATGGCATATAATACACGTTAGATGAATTCAATCAATATCTACACAAGTGCGGGATATGTCCTTAGTTTATCTATGCCAACGTGTCACAATAAAATAGTGTAGCAAAGAGAATCGACATTTGACATGCGAAGAATGTTTTAAGAAGATTTTGGGCTAAAGTTATGCAAACGGCTATCCATGTGATTAACAAGCTTTCCCAACCACTGTTAGGTTTCATCTCACCATTTGAGACACTATGGGACATGAAACTTATAGTTAGCTGCTTCTAAGTATTCAGTTGCATTTATTACGTATTTGTGTGTAGTCATCTACATAGCAAGTTTGACAAGAAAGTAGTTTAGATGTACATTTGTTTACCATCAAAGAAAAATGGTGAAAATGTTGTGATCCAACAAGTGGAAGATGCTGCACCTCAAAAGATGTATTTTTTTTTTTTTTATGAAATATCTTTGTGGTGGTCCTTAGAGAAGAAAGTGGTCCTCAGAGAAGAAAGTCTTACCAAACTCAAAAAACAATGAAAATATTCTACAACAGAAGACGGGGAGCACAGAGCAAACTACACGCATTTGGTCAAGTGTTGATATGCTTGTTGATATGGTTGAAGATCTAAGTAACATTGATGTTGATGAGCAAAAAATGACTCCGATTAAAATCACCTTATTTTAAAATCAACTTTTTGATTAAAAGTACCATTTTTATAGACTTAATTTTAGTATTCACTCTATAAATATGTTCAAAAAAGAAGGGAAATAGAAGGAAAATAAAAGGAAAAATAGAAAGCTATTATTTGGGTTTGGCACTAGTAAGCATAAGGCGAAAGATGGGGCGATTTAAGGAAGAACGGCAGGCAACCGTCTGCTATTCGGACGCCTGGGGTATCAGGAACTTCGCAGGTCTCACTTTGCTCAAATTTCCCCTTCATACTTCACCATTCATACCACGGATACCTTATCACTCGTAATTTTCTCCGTCTTTTCTCTCTTCAATTTACGTCCTGCAACTATCAATGAACTCGGATTCAATTCGAGGAGCTTCACTGCTTAATTTACTTGTCGGTTTTCTATTCTCTGTGAGATCTGTGACCATTGTTAGCTTTGTGACTTTCGTGGTGCAAAGATTATCATGTTTTTTTTTTCAGTTCCATGATATCAGAAAAATGATTATATTTCAAGACCAGAGTTAATGATTCATGCTTTCTTTTTTCAGTGAAGATATATGCTGTTAAGTCTGTGGACCATTGAACTTCGATACTGATGTCACCCTGCTTCATTTATAATAATCCTCAGCCTAAGAGCATTTCTTTGATCAGAAAGTGATAGAGGTTAGAGAATGTATGGAAGAAGTAGCCTTGATAGATTTAAAAAGTCTCAGACATTGGAACCATTCTCTGTAACTGTCGATTCTACTTCACATAAGTCTGCTCTATCTTCTGGAAAAGAAGGCATTCAGCCACTCGTTCCATATGCACAATCGATATCTTCTCACTTTCAGGCCGTTAACCAGCATCAATCCCATGATCCACCAAAAACGTAAGGAACTTGAGGCAGGACCATTGGTGGGGCAGGCTCAACAGTTAACTCAGGTTGGTGGAAGTCAGTCCTCTTGGCAGCCCCCTGCCTAGGCAACTGAACCACGCGTGGGAGTTTATTATCTTGAAGTTTTAAAGGATGGTGAGGCTATAGATCGAATTAATTTAGACAAGCGGAGGCACATTTTTGGGAGACAATTCCATACTTGTGATCTTGTGCTTGATCACCCATCAGTTTCCCGTCAACATGCTGCTGTTATTCCTCATAAGAATGGAAGGTTAGATGTTAGTTTTCTCAATTATGCTATCATTAATTTTGTTTCAATTTATTTCATAAAATTTTGAACCTATAATTAGTCCCTTGAATTGTATTATTGATCATAGGTTATTCATGGGTGATGTATTTTTCTCTATAATTTTAATCTTTAGTAGATTTCTTGATACAGTTGGATGTTCACGTTCTCATCACTGAAACAGATAATCTGTTTTAGGGTAGATATCATTAGTGTGTTTATTGGAGTGAGGTGATTATAAATGGAGTGTTTTCATTTTTTGGTGTGTGGGTGTAGCCTAATAAGGATATTACTCCTAATCTTATTGAATAAATGGTAAAAAGAAATAATCGTGTCAAAGAATACGAACTCATGTAGTTGGATGATGGTCTCAAGAACCACACCGGAAGATAGTTGCATGACGGCTGAAAGGTTGAAAAACTATCATGAAAGGACTTAATGGACATTGGATAGCCAAGGGAGATAGGAGATTGGGAATAAACTTCAACTGGAATATTAAAGGCTCATATGAGGGAGAAGTTGCTGTTGAAGAAGGAAGCAAGCTTATTAGGAAAAATAGAGGAATGAATGGGCATTGTTGCAAGATTGGTGGTGGGCCTCGCCAAGGTGTTTATATTTTGACAATTAGGGAGAAGATGGAGGGATGCTTCCTTGTTTGTGGAATCAAAGTAGTGAGCAAGAAGTTGAGTTCCGCCACATCAGCATGATCTGTGAAAAGACATTTCCATTGAGCTCATTTCCTTTTCTTTTCTTGTCTAGTACTCTATGCGGGATGGGAAGGAGACCCTTTTCTCTACATTTCCTCATTTATACAATCTGTCTTGCATGAAAAACCATTATGTGGTTGATGTTTTGGATCCTTCTGGGAGCTTTCCCTCCTCTTTTGGCTTTCTTCATCCATTACCTCATAGGGAAACGAAAGATGTCTTGGCTCTCCCTTTGATTGAGAAGTTTGTCCTTAGACCAGGGAGAAAGGGACATTCATCTTTGGAGCAAGCCTCTAAGAGGATTTCTCTTGTAAATCGTTGTTTCAGTGTTTATTGGATCCCATCTTGATTAGCAAGTCAGTTTTTTCTTCTCTGTCGAAGGTGAAAGTCTTAAAGAAAGTTCAATTCTTCGTTTGACTAGTCATCCAAGAAGAGATAACACTTCATATTGACTTTTAAAGAAGATGTCTTATTTGGTTGGTTCGTTTTGTTGTATTGTTTGTTGGAGGGAGGAGGAAGAGTTTGATCATATTCTTTGAAGTTGCAATTTTGCTCACTTATTTGGATCCTCTTTTTTGAGGTGTTTGGCTTTTAGCTGTCTAGACACATAGATAGTAGGGAAATGGTTGAGGAGTTCGTTCTCCATCCGCCGTTTTGAAAGAAGGGAAAGCTTGGGTGTTGTGGGGTTTGTGGGAGGAGAGAAATGAGATTGGAACTTCGGAGGAGTTGAGAGGGGCCCTAGTGATGTATGTCCCTTGCTAGGTTTTATGTTTCTCTGTGGGTATTGGTAACACTGTTATTTTGTAATTATTCCTTATGTTTTGTTTTACTTGATTGGCGCCTTTTTTAGTGGGGTTTCCTTATGTATGCTACATTTTTGGATGCCAAAGTAAGCATATGGCAGGTTAGTTGATGCTTGCAACAAAAATACGGTCCTAACTTAACTTAAAATATAAGATTTAGGTTCGGTAGCAGGTGTGATTCAATCCATAAATGAACAAATGTTACTGCAATTTGTTTAACAATACTCCTGCTTTTGAATTCAAACGAAGCGGTTTGTGGGTGATATGCCTTGGTAGAGGGAAGATCAAAAGTTTCTAGCGACCAAAACATGAGAAAACCAATGAGCTTATTGAGCAGGTTTGGAATTATTAGCAGATATGCATTCTCTTTCAGTGAGTTCCTATAAGATCACGTTGGAATAAGGTTTCGCCGCTTCACTCTGACTTTATTGTTGCCCGCTTGATGTCCATACGCTATTCATGTTGGTTTCTTTTCTTTTGAGGGTTTATTTTTGATAATGGTAGATGTGAATAATCTATTATTGGTGCGATCTATGTTGGAAATGATAAGTTTGAAGCACCCTTTGAATGCTAAACCCTACACCTCCATCTATAATTGGCATTACCCACAAGCTGCAATGGACATTCATTTTATTTTCTATGGATAATATGATTGTGATGGGTTGATGGTTTTAGACCATATCAGTCAGTGAGTTTGAGGTACTTTGTCCTACTGCATCATGGGGGAACTGGGGGTCTAATGTGTGCTCAATAGGTTAAAACAATTTGTACCCATTGGAGGGGCATGGAGAATTTGGTGAAGGGACGATGCTGTGCAACCATTGGATGATTTTATTTATTTATTTTTTAATTTTAAAAAAATATGCGTGACTGTTCATTCTAAGCGCACCTCGATTATTCTCGTGAGACAATTGACCCTACTACATATTTTGTTGCCAAGTTGCATTTAGTTGGATGATGTGATATTATTTAGAACCAGGGTCTTGTTATCCACCGTAAAGGTATTTTTGAACTTTTTTTTAAAGTTTAAGAATACTTTGAGTTTTTATTAAGTTTTAAGGATACCATTGAAACTTTTGAAAGTTGAAGGGTATTTTAAAGTACAAAATTAGTAGTATTTTTATTAATGTTTTAACATGAAGAAGATACTTTTTTATGGCCATATGGCATCACTAACACTAATTGAATTTGCAGCATATATGTAATCGATTTGGGATCTGCTCATGGAACATTTGTGGCTAACGAGCGATTGACTAACGAGTCCCCAGTCGAGCTTGAAGCTGGACAGTCTTTGCGATTTGCTGCATCACGAGGACTTATATCTTGAGAAAGAATGATGCTGCACTTTTTTCTCATCCACCATTGCCCACTGAGGTTGATTTACCACCACCTCCTGATCCATCGGATGAGGAGGCTGTTGTTTCTTATAATACATTACTAAATCGCTTATGTCTTACCAAATCTGGGTTACATTCATCATCTGAACATAGTAGCCCAGCAAGTGTAAAAGAAGAAACACAGCGTGAAAGACCTACCAAAAAGCTTAGGAAGATGAGAGTGGCTTTCAGAGATCAACTTGGAGGGGAACTGGTTGAAGTTGTGGGTTTTTCAGATGGTGCAGATGTAGGGACAGAACCTGGTCCAATGGGGGTTAAAGAAGGAAGTCTAGTTGGAAAATATGAGTCTCTTGTACAGACTACCATAATACCTAAAGGCAAGGAGCAGTCTTCTTTGAGGGGAGATAACATTTTTCCAAAAAATCCATCGAAAAGTGAAATATATGACGACCTTTATGGAGAATCATTTTCAGGAAATGTGGGTACGTCGTGGGCATATTCTCCTAGTACTGCTAATAACCCGTCTTCCCCTCCTAAAGACTTGATTGGTAAAGCTTCAAGTGGGAACCATGAAGTAGATAACAGGACCAATATGAATAATGACAGTGATGATGATTTGTTTGGTAATTGATCATAATGAGCTGAATGATTGTGGAAGTCTGTAGTTTTCTGTCGTGACAAAAGGGTTGTTGATCAAGGCTACAGGAATTCTTTGCATATGGATAATTTTTTCCTTTTGAAATGTAACTGAGGACTTTAAGTTGATGCATTTCATCAGGAATTCTTCTTTGGTAATTGCACGCCTTACCAAGGGGCACGTGTAGAACTGATCATAATATTTGAAACTCTGGCTTCACAAGTGTATACAGTAGAAATTGAGGAAATGAGAAGAAAAGGGGTGCGTGTCGCCTGTATGGTTGGTCGTTGAGGCTGTTCTCGTGAAGGTTCGAACCCGCCCCCCCCAAATCCCTTTTCCAATCTAGCCTAAAATAATAGTTCTTTTTGCATTGAGTTTGTCATCTATTGTTTGTAAGGTTCTGTTTGTTTTAACTCTTCGGATAATGAAAAGTGATCTATAGTAGGAAAAGAGATTCCAACAACATTTCCAAGTGATAGTGCACTTGTACTGAAAAAATAATTCAAGATTATTCCTAAATTAGAAGATTACTTTGGAATGAAAACACTGTTGTGCTACTGTTACTCTAGCAGATTCGAGTCGAGTTAAAGGGATAGCTTAATTATTACTTTTGCTTGGCTACGCACAAAAATGATTTTTATGCTACTGTTACTCCTACATTATTCATTACATGAGAATGCTATATACTGTTACTTAATTATTACGTCTAGTGATTCTCCTTTTGACAGAATGACAAGATTTGCCGGCTACAAAAGATATGAAGATCAGCAGCTGTTTATTCAAGCTTTGAGCTGAAAAGTTGTTTGGAGGATTCGATCAAAGATGCTTCCTGGAGTCAAATTATGGGAACTGTTAACTCTCGACGTCTTTGGCTTTACGAGGTAAGGTTTTATCAATGGTAGAAATTTGTAGTGATAAATATGGGTGCCAATGCTGTCTGGTTAAGAGTCCTTTATAAGAATGTAGTTAAAAGCTTAGAAAAACAGTGATATGCCTTGAGCAAGTGACATCCACTGAAAGACACGATTCCTTTTGATACTTTTTTGAGTCTTTGTAGTATCCCATCATAATGAGAGTGAAGTTTGACTATTCCCATTTGGTATACGTTTGTAGTGTCCTCTCCCTCCCATTCTCTCTCTACCCAATTATTTAGATGCCTGGCCATGGAGTTTTTTGTTTGATTCATGAATCTTTTACGATTACTACTATTTAACGTATATGATATTATACTTTTTCGGAAAGTATTATTGTTTTCCATGTTACTTTTTGTTGATACGTTCAAAAAACGTTCAAAAGTAGAGCAAAATGTTTACAAAGAAAGTATATGATTTGGATATACTTATAGGATATTGTGGCGAAAGAGATTAGGACATAGAGCAATGATAAGAGAATCTCATTAAAAAACTGTAAAATTGATATGAGATAATGATGGAAAAGAAGATGGTATTGATGATGGTGATGATGATGATCATCATATTAGAACGACGGTGATCTTCATTATGAGAATCATCATGGCATGCAGTCATGATTAGTGATTTTGATTGAACGATGATGATGGATTGTTGAAGGGATTGAAGGGATGGGTGTGGGTCCATTATTTATAGTTTGATCTTACATTATTTATGTGGTTAATTACTTGCAACAGGAACAGAGCATACTGAAGGTTGGAGGCACTGTTTCATGAAAAGAAGATATATTTTAATGGGCTTTTTTTTTATGTTCATCTCAAACTTTGTGCAAAAAGTTAGCTGTTTTGTTCCCATTTTCTTACAAAAGTAGGCGTAGGAGGAGAAGGAATGATAGCAGTAACATGAAAGATGATCATGTGATTGCTATTAACTGTCCTACTCAACCTATTCCTTTGGTCTTCTACAAATATACTTTTGTTATTTCCTTCAATCCCATGTTCTTCAACAATACTTACCAAGTAAATCCATGTAGTAGAAGATAATTTCGCTGAAAAAGAAGTAGAATAGCAAATAAGTCCAATGTAAACACATTTGTAATAATATATGTCATTTGATCCTGAGTCTTACTTGATATTCAACTTTAGATAACGAGATATATTTTGCTTTAGTAGTAGAAAGATCGACAATGGATTGTTTCTTTGAACCACATGAAAAAAAATACCCGAATCAATAATAAAAACACAACCTGAACATGGATGTAATGAAAAATTCTTTCTTCTTACTTTTCTTTGAGTTTGTCATAAATCTTCTTAACATTCATACGACCAATGAAATATCAGGTCTCATTGCGATCTAGTATATCAAGCTTCAACACAAATCTAAAACATATTCTACATAAACTTAATCAAGAAAGTAATGGATGAACGTCATATCACTCCTTCAAATTTTCTTTTCATGGAATCTTTAATGCGATTGCATGTCAATTGCAAGACTACAATTAAGAAAATCTTCAACACATGTATCGTGATGGAATCAAATTCAAATTTAAAAGTTTGTAGTTTTACAATCTTTACCCTATCCTCTCCTTATTAGGTAGATTTTAAAAGATCTCAAGTCGTTTTTATAGAAATAGTGAGACAAATTCAACTTAAAATACAGTAGGCTCCTTCCAAATACAACTCAAGAGATTATAGCAAAAAGGAAATTGTTCTGTTACTCGTATGATTTAAAAGAAATAAGAACGAACATACATTTAATATGATTCGTTTAGGAGCTAATAGTTCCATAAGGTAGAGTTTGAGGTTAAAATTTGGAAATTTAGGCAGTAGTTTTATTGGTTAAAAGAAGGAAAGGAAAGAAAGTAGAAGAAAAGATGGTTTTGTGTAGAAGAAAAAAAGGAGACACGTGGGGGACATAGAAATGAAGAGAAGAGAGAAGAATTGTTAAAGAAGAGAATATAAGAAGAATGTAGGGTGGGATTAGTGGGGGAAAGCATGATGAGGAAAGGCAGTGTGTGTGGGGATCTTTCGCTTCGTTTTTTCACTTAATTGGTAGCACTCTCCAACAACTCTTCTTTTCCCCACTTCCCCTTTGCATGCCTTTTCTCAACTCAATCATTCACCTCCATTTTCTTCCTCTTTGGTGCCTACCTACGCACACAATATTCATATCAATATTGGTACATGTGTGTGAGATTCCACGTCGATTGGGGGAGGAGAACGAAACATCTTTTATAAGGGTGTGGAAACCTTTTTCTAGCCGACGCATTTTAAAAACTTTGAGGAAAAACTCGAAAAGAAAAGTCTAAAAAAGACAATATATGCTTGTGGTCGAAGGTTTGAAGACCTCTTCTTAATAGACGCGTTTTGAAAACTTTGAGACAAAGCTCGAGACGGGAAGTCCAAAGAGGACAATATCTTTTAAAAATCTTGAGGGAAGCCCAAAAAGGATAATATCTACTAGCGGTGGAAGGCGTGGAAACCTCTCTCTAGTGAATGCATTTTAAAACTTTGAGGGAAAGCTCGAAAGGGAAAGCTTAAAGAGGACAATATCTGCTAGTGGTGGAGGGTATGTAAGTCTCTCCCTAACAGACGCATTTTAAAAACTTTGAGAGAAAACTCGAAAGGGAAAGCTCAAAGAGGACAATATCTACTAGCGTTGAAGGGTATGAAAACCTCTCCCTAGCAAAAAAAAAACCTTGAGGGAATGTCTAAAAGAGAAAGCCTAAAAAAGATAATATCTACTCGTGGTGGAGGGTGTGGAAACCTTTCTCTAACGGACCCGTTTTAAAAACTTTGAGAGAAAACCCTAAAAGACACGTTTTAAAAACTTTGAGGGAAACCCCGAAAGGAAAAGCCTAAAGAGAACAATAAATGTTAGCAGTGGAGGGTGTGGGTTAATAGACGCGTTTTAAAAACCGTAAGAAAAAGCTCGAGAAAGAAAACTCAAAGAAGACAATACCTGTCAACGGCGGACTTGAAATGTTACAACATAGTTCGCTCATGTGGCCTTTCTTTCTATTCAAGCACCTTATCATAACGTACGTGCCTTGATGCATTGCCATGTTGACTAATACCAACCAACCAACCACTCTCTCTCTCTCTCTCTTTCTCCAATTCTTTAATATGCTACCCTTTTGTTGATGAGTTTGATACTCAAACCCACAAAGCTGTATTCACTTCTTTTCCATCTCTTCCAACATATAATATATTGCATGAACACAGCGTTGCTCCTCTTCCACACTCCAACCAATTCTCTTCCTCATCGCTTGTTTTATATTGATTTGATTGCAGGTGCCACCATGGATCAACTTTGCACAAGCTTTTCTATCAACTGATCTCTCTCTCTCTCTTCATACGGTACTTTTTCAACTCTTTTTGGTTCAATTCCAACAAAAATTTTGATAATTTCCATTCCAATCACAAAAATAAGGAAACCCATCTGATAGTGTTCTTCATTTAATTCATGTTCTTCACAATTTTGCATTAATTCCCATGTTTGGTTTCATCCAATTCATAAAGTTTTATAGTTTACTTTGAGAAAAAGTGGGAAATAATTGAAGAAATAGAACCCCAAAGGGAGGGTTTGGTTGTTTTTGTGGCCACACAATATATAGCCTTTTGTTTTTCAGTGTCTTCTCTTTACCCCATTTGCCTGTCATTGCACAGACCGCACTTCCATGCCTACAACTCTCTCTCTCTCTCTCTCTCTCTCTCTCAAGAACAAACAACATTCTTCTCATTTTTTTTCCTTAATGTTTAGTGTTCATGTGATAGATCTTCATTTCCCATCTTTTCTTTTTATTTTCCTGATTTTTGTTTGATATAGGGTTGGTGTAGATGCTCCTTTAAACACATGAAATATTTGATTATTTGATTTGATTAAGGGAATAAACAGTGAGATCTTGCATCAGTTGGGGAGGAGAACGAAACATTTTTTATAGAGTGTGAAAATCTTTTGCCAGTAGACACGTTTTAAAACCCTTGAGGGGAAGTCCGAAAGGGAAAATCTAAAGAGGACAATATCTACGGTGGGGTTGGACTATTACAAATGGTATCAAAGTTAGACATGAGCGATGTGCCAACAAGGAAGCTGAGATCTGAAGGGGGTGGAGACAAGGGGGTAGATTGTGAGATCCCACATCGATTAGGAAGGAGAACGAAATATTCTTTATAAGGGTGTGGAAACCTCTCGCTAGCATAATGTTTTTAAAACCTAGAGGGAAAGCCCGAAAGGAAAAATTCAAAGAGGATAATATCTGCAAGCGGTGGGCTTGGGCTGTTACAAATGGTATAAGAGTTAGACACAGGACGATGTGTCAACAAGAAAGCTAAGCCCCAAATGAGAATGGACACAAGGTGGTGTGCCAGCAAAGACGCTCGGCCCCGAACAGGGTGGATTTAGGGGTCCCACATCAATTGGAGAAGGAAACGGGTGTCAGGGGCTCCGATGAGGGTGAATTGAGAGATCTCACATTAGATTAATATATTTTTATAAAAGTGGGAAAACCTCTCCCTAACAGACAATATCTAACGTCTAAAAACAGTGGGCTTTGATTGACTATTTGCACAGTTTGAAAGAGGGTCCAAGAAGTTTGTTTCCAGTTCTTGAAATGTTGTTTAAGTTAATTTTCATTACAGATTAAGCAAATCCATGTATCAAGCTTGTAAATCATTATATTATACCTTTTGAGAATTTGATGTTATCTAATTTGTATGATTATGGAAGGTGTGTGACTAGAAATCTACCATTTCAACTGAGTTAGAGCCATGAAGTTCATGAAATTAGGAACAAGGCCGGACACCTTCTACACTGAAGAGGCTACCAGGTAATGAATGCATTCATATGAACATAATTCAACCCACATGCCTCCTTTTTTTAATCAAGCTTTCATTGCAGGACTGTCATTTCTGATGCACCCACTGATCTTATTATCAAAATAAAAAACATTACATATCTCATTCACAAGGTTCGTTCAACTCATCCCATGATGTTCTTCAAAAACTGCTTTTTCCGACATGTTTTTTTGAGCTAACCGAGCTGGATTTTGCTAGCTGCAGTTCCCACTACTGCCCAATTGCGGCCTTTTACAGCGTCTTTGCTCCAACAATGCTGACAAAATCAGTATTGAACTCCACGACATTCCTGGAGGAGAAGAAGCCTTTGAGCTCTGTGCCAAATTCTGCTATGGAATCACTATAAATCTCAGTGCCCATAACTTTGTCTCTGCATTCTGTGCTGCTAAGTTCCTTCAAATGAGCGATTCCACAGATAATGGGAACTTCATTGCCAAGCTTGAAACTTTCTTTCTTTCTTGCATCCTTGCTGGTTGGAAGGACACCATTGTTGCACTTCGTTCTGCTGTTGGCCTGTTGGAATGGTCCGACAATCTTGGAATCACCAGAAAATGTATCGATTCAATCGTCGAGAAAATCCTCACTCCACCTTCTAAGGTTTGAATCTCAAATGGGTTTGTCGTACTTTTTATTAGGAATAACGACTCTCCACAATAGTATGATATTATCATTTGTCAATGTGAAACTCCCTCTCAACCATCCTCCCATCGATCAAAGTACGCTATCGAGCCTCCCTGAGACCTATGGAGCCCTCGAATAGCTTTCCTTAATCGAGGTTCGACTCCTTTTCTGGAGTCTCCTTAACAATCTTCCCATCGAATAAAGTACACTATCAATCCTCCCATGAAGCCTATAAAGCCCTCGAACAACCTTCCTTAATCGAGGCTCGACTCCTTTTCTAGAGTCCTAGAACAAAGTACACCATTTGTTCGACACTTGAGTCACTTTTGACTACACCTTCGAGGGTCTCAACTTCTTCGTTCGACATTTGAAGATGCTGTTGACATGGTTAAGTTAAGGGCATGACTCTGATATCATATTGGGAATCATGACTTTCCATAATGGTATGATACTGTCTATTTTGAACATAAGCTCTCGTGCTTTTGTTTTAGGCTTCCTTAAAAAGCCTCATACCAATGAGATGTATTATTTACTTATAAACTTATGATCATTCATTAAATTAGCCGATAGGTGCCTCCCTCCCAACCATCCTTAACAATCCTCCCTTCGAACAAATACATTATAGAGTCTCCCCTTAGGTCTATGGAACCCTCGAACAACCTTCCTTAATCGAGGCTCGACTCCTTCTATAGAGTCCTTGAACAAACTACACCGTTTATTCGACACTTGAGTTACTTTTGACTACACCTTCAAGACTCACAATTTATTTGTTCGACATTTAAGGATTTTTGACATGACTAAGTTAAGAGCATGACTCTAATACCATCACCACTTTAAGTATAAACTCTAATAGCTTTGCAGCGGGCTTCCTAAAAGGTCTCATGCCAATGGAATTCCTTACTTATAAACCTATGATCATTCCTTAAATTAGTCAACTCTCGACACTTTTCCCCTTTTTCTTCCTCAAATTCCCTAACTTTTCAATTTTGTTGCAGGTCACATGGTCCTACACTTACACCAGACCAGGCTACAACAAGAAAACCCACCGCTCTGTTCCCAAAGATTGGTGGACAGAGGACATAGCCGATCTAGACATCGATCTATTCCGCTGTATAATCGTGGCCATTTCATCAACATGCATGCTGCCGCCGCCGCTAATCGGCGAAGCTTTACACGTCTACGCTTGTCGGTGGCTTCCAGATATCTCAGCCCAAGAGAATTCAGCTAAGAATCGGCAAATCCTCGAGACCCTAATCAGCCTCATACCCCCAGATCAAGAATCAATATCAGTTAGCTTCTCGCTTCGGCTACTCAGCCTTGCAAATCTCTTGGGAGCCTCTTCAGCTACAAAAACAGAGGTTATAAGGCGATGCAGCGCCCTGTTGGAAGAGGCAACAGTGAGCGACTTACTTTTTGCTTCACATTCTGCCTCCAATGATGATGGTGGTGATGAGCATTGCCATGATGTTGATTTGGTTGTGGCTGTTTTAGAGAGCTTCTTAATGGCGTGGAGACGACAGTCGCCGGCGGCTGATGAAAATGCTCAGCTTTTGATATCTATTAGAAAAGTTGGGAAGCTCATTGACTCTTATCTCCAAGTGGTTGCTAGAGATCGAAACATGCCTGTTGCAAAGATGATTTATCTTGCTGAAGCTTTGCCCGACGTTGCCCGGCCGAATCACGATCATGTTTACAGAGCAATCAACATCTTTCTCAAGGTAAATACTACTGGCATATAAACTTGACTTAATAGAATAAGTCACTAACTTTCACTTACAGAGTAATTTTAGAAAAATTGTCGGTAGACTTAGTAGAATAAATTAGTAATTTATGAAACAACTATAGTAAAATTGGTAGTAGTTACTAAATTGTGGACCAAATTTTGTGGCGGTAGACTAAGTTTTATGTTTTAATTAAAAAGATCATTTATGTTTTAATTAAAAAGATCATGAGTGGTTCTTACCTTGGGAGAAAGTTTAGGAAGCTAGTTAGTGATTGTGAGTGGTTCTTACCTTGGGAGAAAGTTTAGGAAGCTAGTTAGTACTTTCTCCACTATACGTACTCATGAGATGTATGTTTTTTCATAACAAAGAAAATTGAAGAGCTAAATGCTTTTTTTTTTGTCCAAGAGATCTCTCCCTTCAAGGTATTCCTTTGTCTCTTTTATTTGTTTGACATAATTCCAATCAAGGGTCACATCCAATATTTGGTATCAGAGCATTTAAGATACCGAAACAAATCTCGTCACCATAAAAAGTCATCGAAGGAGAAGTGACAACAATAAAGAGCGGAAAGGAGGGGAGTGTAATGCTCAAGTACCTGTTACTCATGAAGAGTAACTACACAGCATGGTCGATAAAGGTGCGTGTCAACTTATAAGCACAAGGCATGTGGAACACCATTGACCATGGTGACGTTGAGGAGCATAAGGATAGAATGGCTCATGCCGCCATCTACCAAGCAGTCCCGGAGGACGTTCTTCTCATGTTGGAAGAGAAGGACTCGACAAAGGTAGCGTGGGAGACGCTGCAAACCATGCATGTGGGTGTGGAACGTGTCAAGGAAGCAAAGGTGCATACCTTGAAGAGTAAGTTTGAGGCTATTCCCATGAAGGACGGTGAGTCAATAGATGGCTTTACCATGAAGTTGATGACGATCGTTAGCGGCATCCGTTTATTAGGCAGCATGGTGGAAGAAATCTTCGTCGTCAAGAAGTTCCTTCGAGTTGTTCCCCCAAAATTCATGCAAATTGTTACCTCCATCGAGCAATTCGGTGACTTCAAGAACATATCAGATGAGGAGGTTGTTGGTCGTCTTAAGGTCCATGAAGAGAGACTTCGTGGTTATTAAGACAAATAGGAGGAGAAACACCTCTTACTCACATATGAGGAGTGGCTCGCTTAGACGAAAAGGAATGATGCAGTCGACTCTTCTTTTTCAAGTACGAGAGAACATGGCAACCATAACAAGGAAAACAGAGGTCGTGGACGTGGTCGTGGACATGGCTGAGGACGTGGTGGTAGAGGAGGTCGTGATAATACCTCACAAACCCATGACAATTCCAACCCTTGGAAGGACAAGAGTATGATCAAGATTTACTCTTGTGGAAAATATGGGCACTATGCAGTAGAGTACCGCAAGAAGAAGCGTGATGAGGAGGAAAACCTCACTCACGCAGGATCAAGAGCTTGCATTGATGTTGGCCGAGAAGATACCCAACCTGTTAATGCTCAACAAAGAGAAGGTTATGGAGAACCTTCTCACAAAAGAAGAAGACCGAGTGGAGACCAACATGTGGTACCTTGACAATGGAGCAAACAACCACATGGTCAGAGATCGAACTAAGTTCAAGGAGCTTGATGAGAAGCTCATTGAAAACGTAAAGTTTGACGATGGATCAATTGTACCGGTCCAAGAAAAATGATCCATCTTGTTCCAGTGCAAGAATGGTGACCAACGTTTACTGACCAAGGTATACTATATCCCAAACTTGAAGAGTAACATTATCAATCTTGGTCAAATGATGGAAGAAGGAAGCAGAGTGGAGTTAGCTGGCTCGTTCCTCAAGATATTCGACAGAAATGGAACCTTGTTGATGAAGGTAAAATGATCGCATAACCGCATGTACAGGATACTATTGGAGACCAATCAACCCACCTCTCTATTGACGAAACTTGCAGACCTAGCTTGGCTATGGCATGCAAGACTTGGGCACGTGAACTTTCAAACGCTTAAAATGATGGGAGAGAAGAAGATGGCTAGGGGCTACCCAAAATCATACACCCGAACTAGCTATGTGAAAGTTGCCAAGTCTCCAAACAAGCAAGACTGTCATTCCCATCTCAAACAAGTTCTCGTTCTAAGCGACCACTGCAACTGGTTCATGTAGATTTGTGTGGTTCGATCACCTCATCATTGATTGTTGGTAATAAGTATTCTCTCTTTTTTGTTCACGATTATAGTCGTTGGATGTGGGTGTACATGCTCAAAGAAAAAGGAGAAGCATTATGTGCGTTCAAGAAATTCAAAATACTAGTTGAAAGCGGGTATGATTAAAAGTTGAAAACCTTGCGCAGCGACTGAGGTGGCGAGTTCTTATCCCAAAACTTCTCAAAGTTTTATGAAGAGGAAGATATCAAGCGTCAACTCACTGTACCGTACACTTCACAACAAAACGGTGTGGTCGAACGAAGAAATCGCACCATAATGAACTCTGAAAGAAGCTTACTCAAGAGCATGCAAGTCTCGACAATTTTCTAGCGAAGCAATACGACATGTGGTTTATCTTCTAAATCATTTACCGACAAAGGCGCTAGACATTTGATGCCCCTACAAAGCATGGTTCGGTAAGATACCTCACTTCGAGTACCTAAGAGTTTTCGGTTGTACAACACATGTTAAGACTGCAAAGCCATATATAAAAAAGCTTGATGACAGGAGCCAAAAGATGGTGTACTTTGGCGTAGAGGATGGGACCAAGGCACACAGGTTGTATGATTTGCAACAGGAGAAAATTCATGTAAGTAGAGATGTCGTATTCGAAGAAGAGAAGAAGTGGGATTGGTGCAGCGTTGGCGATAACAAGCAGATTGTTATAGAGTTCATTACTCTGAAAGAAGAGAGACGCAACAGACCTAAAAAGTAACCCAACAGCAGCAACAACAACAACAAGTTCACACATGTTATTACCGGTGACACTGATTGGCATGATGGACTCTCTAGAACAAGAGAGCTCAGACGAGCGCATAGGAGGATCCACAATAGAGGATGAACCAAAGAAGTTTCGTTCTCTTGCTGAAATTTATGCGGACACACTTGAAGAAGAATTGGATCCCGATGAGTTAATGTTGCTTGCAGCCAAGGAGTCAACAACCTATCATGAGGCAACAACTGAGACGATGTGGCAGGAGACCATGCAAAAGGAGCTTGAACATTGAGAAGAACAAGACTTAGGCAAGAACAAGACTTAGGCACTAACTAACTTACCGTCTGGATACAAGCCCATTGGATTGATGTAGGTGTTTAAGTTGAAGAAGAATAATGAAGGAAACGTCATCAAGCATAAAGCAAGACTCGTGGCGAAGGGATACGTGCAACGACAAGGAGTTGATTTTGAGGAGGTTTTCGCGCTTGTGGCTAGACTAGACACTATAAGGTTTATTCTTGCCCTTGTAGCTCAACACGGGTGGGAAGTCCATCACTTGGACGTCAAATCAACATTCCTAAATGGTGACCTCCAAGAAGAAGTGTATGTTGTCCAACTTGAAGGGTTTGTCATCAAAGCCGAAGAGCACAAAGTGTACAAGTTGTCAAAGACCCTCTACGGTTTACGGCAAGTGCCGAGGGCGTGGAACATATGTTTGAACAAGAGCTTAAAGAGTCTAAACTTGATAAAGTGCTCACAAGAACAATCAGTGTATACAGGAAACGATGGGGCTGAAACACTCATAGTTGGTATGTACGTTGATAACCTGATCTTCACTTGTACAAGTGTGGAAGACGTTAAAGAGTTCAAGAAACAAATGATGAAAGAATTTGAAATGACTGATCTCAAGTTACTCACGTACTACCACAATATTGAAGTTGACCAAAGGATATATTGCATTATGCTAAAGCAATCAACCTATGCTAAGAAGTTGTTGCAGTAATTTAAGATGACAGAGTACAACCTGACCAAGTATCTCATGGAAGCAGAGTTACAACTCGGGAAAGATGTTGAAAGAAGTTTGGTGAATTCCGCTGAGTATAGGCGTGTCATCGAAAGTCTAAGGTACTTGACTCGTACTCATCCGGACCTTTCATATGCTATTGGAATAGTGAATGTAGAATAGTGAATAGGTGCATGGAAAAGCCCACTATGATGCATCATCAAGCGGTTAAGCACATTCTACGTGTGAAGGAAACCTCAAGCTACGGGTTGAAGTATCAAAGAAGGCGATGTCCTGAAGAACTAGTCAGTTTTACCGATAGTGATTTAGTAGGAGACATTGACGATAGAAAAAGCACGATACGAAGGACGTTTTATCTCAACGAAAATTGTAATCTCTTGGAAATCTCAGAAGCAGTGAACTAAGACACTATCTTCCTGTGCGGTCAAGTTCATGGCAACAACTACAGCGTCGTGGCAAGCATTGTAGTTGAGAAATTTGTTGAATGATGTGACTAGAAGTGAACTAAACCCAGTAACTCTCTACGTCGACAACAAATCTGCAATTGTACTGATGAAGAATCCAGTATTTCACTGACACAGCAAACACATTGATACTCGCTTCCACTTCATCGGTGAGTGTGTTAAGAAGAGACAAATGATTGTGAAGTTCGTATGCACTAGAAAACAACATGTTGATATTCTAACTAAGGCCCTAGCAAGAGTTAAGTTTGTAGAGATGCAGGAATTGCTAGGAGTGAAGAATCTTGAACAAAGTCAAGTTTACGGAGGAGATTGTGAGGTTATAAACTTGACTTAGCACTAACTTATAGAGTAACTTTAGGAGAATTGTTAGTACACTTAGTCGAATAAGTTACTAGCTTATGGAGCAACTACATGAGAATGGGTAGTAATTACCAAATCGTGGACCAAGTTTTGTGGTTGTGGACTAAGTTTTATGTTTTAATTAGGAAGATCGTTAGTGGTTGTTAACTTGAGGAGAAAGTTTAGGAAGCTAGCTTATTAGTGCTTTCTCCAACCTAAATACTCTTGAGAGGTATGTTTTTTCACAACAACAAA
Source organism: Cucurbita moschata (assembly GCF_002738365.1). Lineage (NCBI taxonomy): Eukaryota > Viridiplantae > Streptophyta > Magnoliopsida > Cucurbitales > Cucurbitaceae > Cucurbita > Cucurbita moschata. The sequence continues at coordinate 640,430 of NW_019268527.1, forward strand.
GAGAATTGAAAAGCTAAGTACTTCAATTTTTTTTTGCTCCAAAAGATCTCTCCCCTTAATATATTCCTTTGCCTCTTATACATGTTTCGACATAATTCCGATCGAGGATCACATCCAACAAACACTGTAGGAATGAATTGAGTGAATATTTCTATTTTTAATTTTTTAATTTTTTTTTTTTTTTTTTTGTTCATCCTTATCTCCGCTCCTAAATGCTTGGGGAACTTATTTGTTGTAGGAGCATCCATATCTAAGCAAAGCTGATAGAAAGAGATTATGTCGAGTTCTGAACTGCCAGAAGCTGTCGGCGGATGTACGTGCTCATGCAGTGAAGAACGAGCGGCTGCCACTAAGAACAGTTGTGCAAGTGTTGTTCTTTGAGCAAGAGAAAGGTAATTCCAAGACAAGTAGCCGCGTAGCAGCAGCCAGCGATGAGCTGAGATCACGGGCAGATGAAAAGTTGAGGAGATCAGCAAGCACAAGATCAAGGCACAAAGTTGCAGAAGCTGATAAAGATGAGATGAACACAAAACATTCACTTGAATCACGAAGGAATCCATAGTATAGAAAAGGGATTGAGATGCGCCATGATCTCCCTTGCATTTTCAGGGTTCATGCTGTTCTTTCTTTCATCTCTAATTGCTATAAAGGTTTGTACAGATAATTCAATCAATCCCCTCCTTTCCAACAGGATCTTCTCATATGTAATGTGTTTTTTTTTTCCTTTTTCGTCAGCTGGGTGTTGCCATAAGTGTGTTTATGAATAAGATTGATTTGCAAAAGGCTAACCTTGGCAAAGTTTAATGAGACGGAATGAAGTTCTGGAGGATGACTGTGAGATCCCACGTCGGTTGGGGAGAAGAACGAAGCATTCTCTACAAAGATGTATAAATTTACGTAATTTCTAGCGATGGACCATATACTTAAGACATGCAGTATTGCAAAACAATTTGAAACTCTCATTTTTTACAAATGGCAACTCATCGATAATTATCATCTTAACACATGTTGCTCTCACCATTTTCATTTATTGAAAGATAAAACTTCTTCCACTTTATATAGATACGTCTACACTTATTTTTTTTCAACTATTTCTACAAATGTGCTAGTTTCACAAGAATTAGTATTATAAGCATACTACTTAGAAGAATAATTGCACTCATTCCTCTTGTTATTGTTCTCTAGTCCCCTTGCACTATTTCGATCTATAAAAAGTTGAGTGAAATTAATATGATTCAAACATTCAACCCAGCATGATACCATAACCATAATAGGCATTAAAATGGCTCAAATATAAACTATTTACATAAATCATAAACATTAAACATGCTATGCTACGTTATTATCATCAACACAATATACCATATTACCATCATCAACTTGAATTTCACTAAACATTAAACATAATAATTAATATGCTACGTTATTATCACCTAACACAATATGCTATGATATTATCATCAACGTTAGTTTCATAAATATTCAACATAATATGCTACGTTATTATTATCAACATAATATGTTATATTATTCTCATCAACATGAGTTTCATAAACATTGCTACATGGATTTCATTTTCATATATATATGTTTACTAAGGTTAACGGCTTGTATCTTCAACTTCATTAAACTGACAATATTTTATTTTCACCTCTTTAAAGTACTAAGACAACTTACTACCCATAGAATTGAGACAACCAACAACCAACAACCAAATGCTTATTGTTAAAGACGTCAGATGAGATTGAACCTGACTATGTGAAAACATACTCTAAGTGAAAGGGCAAAGGTGACGACGACTTGGAAGACGATGAAACTTGAACATATTGAAGACCGATGGAACTTGGAAAACGTACAGGCACCGAGAAAGCTAGCTGGACTGGAGTCTGGCATCGGCGAGGGCGACAGCAAGCTGCAAAGTGAAAACATACTAAGTGAAATTTTGAAAGAGCAAAGAACACGAAGTGACCCGGTCCTTTAACTGAACTCGAACGAACTCAAACTAGTTCGGGTCTAAAAAAAATCTAACCCAACCCACAATCCTATGGACCCAATTCAACCTTTATAATTTGGGTTGGTTCAGGTTGGATCCTCGGTTGAATCTACATCCTACCTATAATTCATTAATTGGTTAGTGGATGGGGAAGAAAAGAAAAGGAAGATTAAAAAGGAAGCGTTAAAGATCAAGTATTTATTTGTCTAGACTGTTATCTAGTATCTAGCTAAATCTACGTGAGAGTTAGGAGTTACATTTAGTTCTTGATTAGATTTTGTTTTGATTTGTTTACTAGTTTGTTACCAGATTTTCTACAGACACCCCAACAAACCTACTTTAATAGCCGTTGAGAATAGCATTTTGTGTGCAACGCTATTAAAAGTAAAAATAAAATAAAATAAAAGAAAAGAAAAAATAAAAGAAAAAAACGGGCAAGGAAGGACCCGACCTGCTACCGCCGATGATTTCAATCAGCTAGGTTCGGTTGATTCTCAGTTTTTTTATGTGTTTTCTTAGGGTTGTAGATGGTGAAGAGAATAAGTGAATTAGAATTGCTGCAATGTGGACCGTAGTGACAGAGGCTTTGGTTACGATGGCGTTGACGCTGATTTTGGTTGAGGAAGGGATGGTCCATAGTGACCGAGGCTTTGGTTACGATGGCATTGATTTTAGTTGCGGAAGGGATGGATACGAACGATGTATACAGTCCTTGTTTGGATGCGAAGATTCAGAGATCAGACGGATTTACTTTTGGCGTAGCGTTTTCGTTGAAGAAACCTTTCTTTCAAGATCAGATTTAGTTTTCGCCTTGCGATAAGCGTTTGGCTTTGGCATTCAAAGTCGCTCAACTTGCTGTGTTCAGGCCTAAAGTCGACCAGCTCAGTTTCCTCACCATCTATAGCACAGCCTTCAATCTGGTACGTCTGTGATTTATATGTTAGTTTTAGTACAAAATGAACATTTTCGTATAGAGAATCATTACTGTTTTCCTACGAGAAAAATAATACTAATTGCATTTCGACTTCAATTCTAATTGAGGGTTCTTGTTGGTTGGCCTCGTGCAACAATTACTACTTTTCCTGTTTCATATGTTTTATGTTACGGGATATTGTCGTGATTTTATTGATATCATGTTTGTTATGCATAAACCAAGTTTGTTGGTTTGATTCTCTGACTTCTTTCATTGTCTCGAACATTAACCTGAGCATGGCTCAAATGATTAATACATATTCCAAGGAGAGGTACCTCTAAAACGATTAGTAACTTTTTAGTAACTACTTCTATATTTTAACTAAATTTCACCCTTATTTCTTATTTTCTTACTTTTGAATCTGTGCTATAACTGTTGATTACCAACAAAATAATAATAACAATAATAATAATAATAATATAATATAATAAAATTATTCAGCTTGTTTAACACAAGTGAAGGGCCAACATTCTACTGTTTTTTTTATCTATCAGCTCTGCCCTATTTGCCTCAGCAATCCAAAGTATATGGCTTTCTTCAGCGTGTTAAACACAAGTGAGGGGCCAACATTCTACTGTTTTTTATCATCTCTGCCCTATTTGCCTCAGCAATCCAAAGGACATGGCTTTTATCAGCTCTACCCTATTTGCCTCAGCAATCCAAAGGACATGGCTTTCGGTTGGGGACACCCGATGAGATTTAGAAAAATTTCTTTAAAATATTGATGGACAGAGGAGCATGAATCTAGAACCCAAAGTTAAATGTTCGTGTGTTTGTTCATTACAATCCAAAATGTTCATATGGGAAACATTATTGTTTTTGTCGATGAAAATTTGCTATGAATCAGTTCCATCGATGTCGTTTCTTTCTCTGATTTGCCAACTGGTAGAACGACTGGAGAGAACAACTGGTAACACGATTTTAATTTTTTTTAATCGGTTTGTTTTGTTCCGGCCTGGGTTGCCACACCGCTTCACCAATGTCAGCTACAACAAACCTTGTTGCCATTCTCTCTCCTTTTCCTGTGCTCCTCCCAATTCTCGGTTTTCGATTAGGGTTCATTTAAAGTATCTTGCTCCCTTGCCCAGTAAGCTTTATATATATATATATATATTTACCCACAAAAAAAACGAGGAGTTATGGTTTCTGTGTAGAATTAGATGTGTTATATGTTGCTTTGGATAAAAAATGATGTATGATTGGGGATTTTGGGCATAACAACATAGCCTATTCCCTCAATTTTGGGATTTTGATTTTTAAGAGCGGAAGAGAAGAACTTCATTTTCAAAAAATTAGTAGGCTGATAAATTATGCCAAATAGTTGGAGATTAATCTTTGTCGTGTTGAGTTTTCCTTGATAAATTATGTAAATAGTTATCTTACATCCTATTTTAATACTTGAAGATCAATCTATTGGTTGACAGTATGATAGTAAAAGAGATTGCTCCTCCAAGTTTGCTTTTTATATTTTAATACTTGAAGATCAATCTATTGGACTTACCGTAAATGTCTCTTTGACTGTTCTTTGCTTTTTATATTTTGTGGAGATGCAGATTAGTAGAGATGAAACATCAAGTTTGCTCATACTGTTTAGTCTTATCATTGCAGTTTTCTCTATTATCTTTGCAGTTTTCTCTACAGTTAAATTATTACAATAGCTTTATTAGTAGCATTATAATTATAATTGGGTGAAGTTAATGCTCCGTGAGTTTGAGATGGTTTTAATGGTTTTAATGCAAGATCGTTAATGGTTTTAATGAATGAAATTGCAGGATTAATTGAAAATGACATTTATTATTTTCCCTTTAGCAGAGCGCTCTCTATTCATTTGGTTGAGTTCGGTTGGTTTAAGATGTCTAGCTTTGAGTGCTCGTGTGTCATTGACTTCAGCTCGTTAGCAGTTGATAAATGATTTGAGTTATTATGATGTATTAATGTCACTGTTTGTGTTGGGTGCAACTGAGTTGTTTGTAAATGGAGAGATCGTTTAAAGGTCGCCAGAGAGACAGAGAAGGCTGGAGCCACAACCACAGTGAGTTCAAGATAGACCGAGGTATAATGATGGGACCCGCTTTATGAGACGCAGAGAAAACATGAGGTGATGCATGCCATTTGATAAGTCAAAAAGATGTGCAAGTGACTAGAGGGGAAGGGAATCTGGAATCAACTAGAAGGCAAATTAGAAAATTTGCTATATATATATATATAATCAATCCCTCTACTGCATCAAAGTTTCATGCTCCTCAGTAGATGGTAACTTTGGTTGTTGACATGGAGAAACTTCTCAGTATGGTAACTTTGGTTGTTGACATGGAGAAACTTCTCAGTACCAAAAACTGCACGAGAAATGTGAAGACTCCTATATTAGGTATCGTGCTGACATACCTACTTTTGATTTTTGCTTATGTTATTTTTACTTATAGTCTTGTTGAATATCGTAGCAAAGGAGACAACAAAGAAATTATAAAGTATGAGAATACCACAAGGATCCCTTGACCTACACATATAAAGGTACAATACTTACCAGACTTGCAATACAAAGGCATGACATGATTGCGGTTCGAGATAATCAAACATCAATGTAAATAATGGAGAATAATTTATTTTGTATTGTTTGAACAATTTTTTTATACTATGAAATTATTGAATACTCATTTTATAATGCAAATAGATGATGAAGTTTCAATTGTGAATGAAAATTATAGTATTTAATGTGAAATGAAGTAATTGAGGTGTGGATTTAGCTAAAAAGGAATATTTAGAAATAATTTTTTTATCAAAATATAATTAATGAAATGATATTTAAATAATTAAATGATCAAATAACGTTCTTATAGCATAAGATTAAAGCTGTAAATACTATATTATAGCATTAAAAAAATGCTATAATGAGTTAAAGATAGCATAATATTTTAGCTATATTTAACATATTATAACTTTAATAAAACGCTATGAAAAGTTTTTATAACAATGTATATCAACTATAATTTTATACTCTATTATAGCGTCTATTATAGCTATAAAAAGACGCTATAAAAAGTCTTTGACTTTTAATAACATGGACTGTCACGACGTACGAAAAACGCTATAAAAAGTCTACGATAGCATTTTTCGTATGCTATCGTATCTATTATTTCTTGTAGTGAGATTCTTAGGTAGATTTTCTAAATATCTTTTTGTATTCTCTCTCTCTATATATAGAGCATTCTTGCTCTTCATAATTCAATCATCTCATCAATCATTCAATCAATCCCTCTTTCACTAACAATTGGTATCAGAGCTATCTTCTTAAGGGATCTGTGAGATCAAAATGGGAGGAGAATCCAGTTTTTCCGCTATTGCACCACTAGTTTTCGATGGAGACAATTATCAAATGTGGGCAGTTCGTATGGAGACTTATTTGGAGGCCTTGGATCTTTGGGAAGCAATAGAAGAGGATTACGAGGTCCCTCCGCTTCTAGCAAATCCTACTGTAGCACAAATCAAAGTACAGAAGGAAAAGAAGACAAGGAAATCAAAGGCGAAAGCTTGCCTATTTGCCGCTGTATCTCAAATGATCTTCATGCGAATAATGTCCCTCAAAACAGCAAAGGAAATCTGGGATTATCTCAAGGCCGAATATGAAGGAGATGAGAGGATTTGTGGAATGAAAGCCCTAAATTTAATTAGGGATTTCGAGTTGCAAAAGATGAAGGAGTCTGAATCGGTGAAAGAGTACTCTGACAGACTTCTCAACATCGCCAACAAGGTGAGATTGCTTGGTTCTGTATTAAATGATTCCAGGATCGTTGAAAAGCTGCTAGTCACTGTTCCAGAGAAGTTTGAAGCCACCATTACTACTCTGGAGAACACCAAAGACTTGTCAAAGATTTCTCTTACAGAGCTCTTGAATGCTTTACAAGCACAAGAGTAAAGGAGGTCTATGAGGCAAGAAGGGGTGATTGAAGTGCCTTACTTGTTAAGCATCAAGACAGCAGCAGGTATAAAAACAACAAAAATTTCAAAAATCAATTAACGTATGGAGATTCATTTGCCAATTATCAGAAGACAAAAGGAGGAGGTTTCAAAAAATCCTATCCACCTTGCCGCCATTGTGAGAAGAAAGGTCATCCACCATACAAGTGTTGGAGAAGACCTGACACCTTTTGCTCCAAATACAATCAACTTGGACATGAAGCTATGATCTACAAAGCCAAAGATCAGGTGAAAGAAGTAGATGCACAGGTAGTTGATCAAGAAGAAGAAGATCAATTGTTTATGGTCACTTCTTCCTCGGGCAAAGAATCAAGCGAGAGCTGGTTGATTGACAGTGGGTGCACAAATCACATGACATATGACAAGGAGTCTTTTGAGGAATTAAGAGACACCGAAGATAAGAGAGTGAGGATTGGCAACGGTGAACACTTGGAAGTCAAGGGAAAAGGCACAGTAACTATAACAAGTTATGAAGGTACAAAATTTATTCCAGATGTTTTATTTGTACCTAAAATTGATCCAAATCTCTTAAGTGTTAGTCAGTTACTTGATAAAGGCTATAAAGTATTGTTTGAGAATAAGCAGTGCTTGATCAAAGATGCTAGTGGCAAAGACTTGTTCAATGTCAAAATGAAAGCAAAAGGCTTTGCTCTAAATCCGACGGCTTTTATATCCAGAATTAGTGCCACTGAGATTTGGCACAAAAGACTTGGACACATCCATCATCGAGGTTTGCTTCAGATGCAGTCAAAGAAGCTGGTAGAAGGACTCACTAACATTGATGATGACATGCCTCCTTACCGTGCTTGTAATCTTGGGAAGCAACATAGGCAACCCTTTCCTAAACAGGCATGGAGAGCCTCGAAAAAACTGCAATTGGTTCATACTGATCTTTGTGGTCCTCAGCGAACACCATCATTAAATGGTAATCTTTATTACATTGCTTTTATTAATGAACTAACAAGAATGTGTTGGATATTCTTGCGGAAGAAAAAGTCAGAAGTTGCGGGTGTATTTTGGAAATTCAAAGCCAAAGTTGAGAATGAAGGTGCATGCTTGATTCAGACTATCAGATCAGATAATAGCAAGGAGTACACTTTAGAAACTTTTAACAGGTTTTGTGAAGAGGCTGGAATTGAACATCAATTGACAGCATCATACACTCCTCAACAGAATGATGTCAGTGAAAGGAGGAATAGATTCATTATGGAGATGACAAGATGCATGCTTCATGAGAAGGATCTTCCAAAACGTTTTTGGGGAAAAGCAGCAAACACTGTTGTGTGCTTGCAAAATCGAATTCCAACAAAAGCTGTGAAGGACCTGACACCATTTGAAGTTTGGTATAGTTACAAACCTTCTTTAAAGTTCGTTAGAGTATTTGAGTGTCTTTGCTCACGTACATTCCACAGGTCAAGCGTGATAAGCTTGACAAAAAGTCAGAAGTTGGCATCTTTGTTGGGTATAACACTATATCCAAAGCTTACAGAGTTTTTCAACCCCATACTAGTCGTGTTATTGTGAGCCGAGATGTTCATTTTGCTGAAAATAAACAATGAAATTGGGAAGAACTGACGAAGGTGAATCAGATTTCTAATGCACCAAACAATTTAACCTTTGGTAGCATGTTAGAAGAGTCTGAAGATGAACGACAAAAAGATTCTGAAGATGAACGACAAGATGCTTTGGTTGATGATGCACCTGTCAGAGGAGGAGCTTTCGATGATCGAGAAAAACAAAATCTGGGAGTTGGTTGATTGACCTCTAAACAGAAAGATAATTGGAGCAAGATGGGTGTTCAGAAAAAAGCTAGGAGTTCACAGCATCTAAACAAGGAGGAGTGTTAAAGATCACGTATTTGTTTAGACTGCTGTCAGTTAGTATCTAACTAAATCTCCGTAAAGAGTTAGGAGTTAGATTTAGTTCGATTTGATTTAGTTTTGATTTGATTAGATTTTGTTTTTATTTGTTTACTAGTTTGTTACCAGATTTTCTCCAGATTCTTAGGTAAATTTTCTAAATATCTTTTTGTATTCTCTGTATATATATATAGAGCATTCTTGCTCTTCATAATTCAATCATCTCATCAATCATCCAATCATCTCATCAATCATTCAATCAATCCCACTTTCACTAATAGAAAGAAAAGGCAATTTGGAACAAGGGAAACTATCGTGGGTGTTGGTCGTGAGGAGTGGTTTTCAAGCAACGATCCCTTCATGAAAATTGCTCACAAGATCAAGGATATTAAGTCTGGACTCTTGAATGGTCCAAAACCATCCAAAATCAGAGAAGAATGAGAGGTGAGATTTTCAAGTTTTTAATTTATATTTTTCATCAAATTCAATAAGATTTCGGTGGAGGTAGAAAAAAATTTCCATAAAGTAGACACGAACATAGAATCTCGATAAAATTTTTCTGAGTTCAAAACAAAGCATAGCGAATCACACTAAGCAAATTACATTAAAAACAAAATAAATTAAATATTTATATGTGCAATTTATATATAAAGAAAGGGGTTTTCAAAAGAAATATACAAGTAAACATAAGACTCAAGTCGACGGTCCCTCTACAGCCACATGGCTCGACACGTCCTTCACCATAGGCAGTGTGTGTTGGCTTATTGGCCCTTGATCTCACATTAATTAATTTCAATGAATTAATTATTGATGTTTTGATGATAACAAACCTACTTTTAATTATAAACTATTTTCAGTTTTTTGAACTGTCCACAGTATAAGGTCGGGAATAACGATTACAACAACTTTTTCAATTACTCAAATCAGAGCTAAAACGAAGAAATTAGAGTCGAGACAACATACCCGACGTGATGATGTGGCAACAAAATCAAAATATATCAAAGTATGACATTTATAATATTGGAAGAGTAACAAATCGTGGAGTTTTTCTTATTATTATATTTCTAAATAAAATTATTTTTACAAAATATAAATTTGAATATAACCGTTACTCACATCGAATTTTATTATTACTATATTATATTATTATATTATTATATTTTAAAATTTTGGTAATTACTCACATCATTTTTATTATTATTATATTATTATATTTATAATAAATTTTGAATTTTATTTGACCGTTACTCACATAACTTTTTATTATTATTATATTATATTACTATTATATTAAAATTTTGAAATAAATGAATTTAGAAAATTTTCTTATTTATTTACTTTTAATCTCCACCTTCCATTATTCCTAACACAATCCAATGGTCAATATTCAATCCTACATTTTGCCACTTTTCTCCTCTATATAAACTCATCTTCCCCACATTTTAAAACACACAACTTACATACATTCTCCAATCCTCATTTGTTCAAAGTCTCCATTGTTTGTTGCTCTCTCCAAGCTTACAAGTTTATTTTTCTTTCATCTTATTCTTGAGAGGGATTATTATTATAATGTGAGGAAATAGTTGTGAGTATCCCAAATTGTAAATCTACTCTTTGAGAGAGTTGTGGTGTGATATTATCAAACTCAAATACTTGTATCGGTTTGATCCTGCACCGTGGAAAGGATTGAGTTTGCTCTTGAACTCGTAAAAAGAGCGGTGTACCGGTTTGGCTCTGATCCGTGGAAAGAGTCGGAAAAGTTCTTTATTCAAATTCCCAAGAGGCGCTTGGGGAGTGGAGTAGGTCGAATTTGACCGAACCACTATAAAACTACGGTGTCATTTTCTCTAACTCTTTCCTATTTAATTTTAAGATTATTATTATGATTTATTGCATGTTCTACTTGATTATTGTTTTGACTTGAATTATTTTGTTTTAATAATTATCATCTTCTACTTATATGTAAAAAGTTTCATTATTAGAAAAATTAATCAAGTTTAAACACTTTTATCGATAAAACCCTATTCACCCCCCTCTAGGGTTGCCATACCGATCCAACAGTGTGATCTACTGGTTACTTGAAAATGAAGGTATGAGTGATTATTAAAATACTCCGTCAGTAACCTACTTGTAAGCTCTCATCTGACTTATTTCCATACTCATATTTTGAACATATATATTCAAACAATCCCTATAGTTAGCCAAAATTGTGCTCGAGGTCTATGCTACCCTTTTTCAGGTTCTTAGATACCTAAACCATACACATACCTTCTCTAAGGAGTACTTTATCACCTTCGGGGTTCATATCTGGATGGTTTTAGGCACGTTGACTCTGCATTTTTCGGAGTTCATACCTAGGTCCGTCGTGAACCTTGTCCTAATTGCACCTTGGGTCATTGTGGCCCATGGAAAGGCCTTAGAGTACTTTCTTAAGTATGAATGAGCCCCTTTGCTCTTATAATATTATTCATACTTCAACGTGACTACCTACCGAGTTATATTCGGAAGATTATTTCTAGGGATGTCGAACAACATCACTTTGCCTTCTCAGGCTAAATCAATAAACTTCGTATTCTTACACCTCCTCAGATTAGAACAGTAAACTACCTGTCTAGGAACAATAACTACTTGTTCGTTGCCATTTTCAAGTTAGAACAGTGGATTACTTGTTTAGGAACCATAACTATATGTTTGTTACTTTTCAAGCTAGAACAATAAATTACCTGTTCATATACCTTCCTTGGTTTGGAAAGTATAAGGTTATGGCTACCCACTCGGCTTAACCAAGGCTACCTCAGTAATGTACATTCTATACTTTTATGGTTCCTTGCGGGTGACGACTATTTCCTGTGTACCAACAAGTAGACCCTAAACCTTGTTGGTTCGTTTATAAGTATGGGTTATGACCTAAATGTTCCTACAAGATATCTGGTCAATCCAAAAAGTTTGTGTGACCCAATAGCTAGGTCCTAGGACCAAATTATCGTAAAACAATAGTTCATGATCTAACATAGTCATGGTAAGCACTGTAGGTCACATAACAATCGTACAAATACTAGTTGGACGTGTACGAGTTTTCAAGCTCTCAAACATGTATCTAAAATTATACATAGACATAAATCATACTCAACATACTCAAATAAAAAATAATAAATCAAATAAAGCATGTTTAAGTACTTGTGAGCACTCAAATTTCCAAGTAAATATTATAAAACTGAATATCATGCTAAACCATAAATTTTTAGGTTTTCGAGACTTATTTTTCATAAAACTTGGTTAATTAGGCTTCTAAACATGATTACTAGTCGGTTGCCAAGGTCCTAATTGACTCCTATAAACTTTTCTTGAAACTTGCTGCAAATAGTTACTTACTCATTTGGGTGTGTTTGAGTGCTCGGTTCACGGCCTTTCTGAGGTTGGAATTCCTTCAAACTTCTTGAGTAAGTGGAAACTTTGTGTTTAATTTCTAGATAATAAACATTTTTTTAAGAATTGATAAAAAATTAGGTAAACCAATCTAATCTATGAGCAAAGGTCAGTCCATATAGTGGTTTACCTATTTGGTCGTGTTCGAGATCACTTTTAGCTACCTTTCCAAAGAAATTTCCAAATTGAGTTTATTTTATGGAACATCAAAACTTATTGTAAGAACCAATATAAAAATAGGTGAAATGATCCAATTATTACTCAAGGTTCAAGAAAACCTCAAGGGGATGACGTGGCAAGATTTGAAGTTGTCATGTCATTATCGTCTACTTCAAGAGGCAGAAGACGAGCAAAAACCTTAACTTGTTAGGGAAAGAGATATCGAAAGAGATAGGAATAGATCAAATAGATCAAAGTTGCAGTGCTTTATTATTGTTTTCTCAAGTTACACAATTCCAGTATTTATTAACTTATACACTAGACCAGAAATAGTAAATTATGGAAATCTAGATAAATTCAATCTACTGACATTCTCCTGAAATCTTGGTAGTTTGAATACTTTGAATCATATCTCAACTACTTTAAATCATATCTTCATTTTTTTAAAACTTTGAATCATATCTTAACACTCGCCCTTAATTCAAATTTGAATCATATCTCAACTACTTTAAATCGTATCTTCATTTTGAATACTTTGAATCATATCTCAACACTCCCCCTTGATTCAAAGTTGTCGATGCCAAGTAGAGCTTTCCTTTTGACAAAGCCTTCGTAAGTATGTCTGCTTTAACCTGTACAATGTTTGTCTCAGCTTGTATACCTTTGTTTCTTTGTCTTCCTTTATGAATCCCTCTAGCTGTATTATATAGATCTCTTCTTGTTGATCTCCATAAAACTTTTCGTTTGGTAGGTCAACCATTTCTCATGTTCCATTTTTCTCAATGGACTGCATCTCTACTGCCATGGCTTTCTTCCACTCTTCTTTTTCAGTTGCTTCTCCATAATTCATAGGGTCTGAGACAATAAGAGCAAATTGACATGATGCATATATGTCAGATAAAGATTTATACTTCCTTAGAGGTGTCTCATCGAAAGTTCTTCAAGAGAAGAATTGTTGTTTAGTGATGTTGAAGATGATGAATTTGACACATTTTCTGTTGCAGTTGAGGCATTAGGAGATGCTGAAGTTGACCCTTGTCTCTTCATTTGGAGAAACTTCAACTGTAATCTTTTGCTGCTCCTATTCTTTACTCCAATACCAACTCACGTTTTCATTAAATATTACATCCCTTCTAACTAAAATCTTTTCACTAAGGGGGTTGTATAATTTATATGCCTTTGATTGAGTACAATAGCCAATGAAAATGCATTTTTCAGATTTTTCATCAAGCTTTTGACGAGTTTGAGAATGTTTCAAAGCATAAGCAACACAACCAAAGATTCGTAAATGACTTACAGATGGTTTCCTTCCATGTCATGCTTCATAAGGAGTTCGATTCATAACAGCCTTTGTTGGTGAGAGATTTAATAGATAAACAGATGTTGCTACAGCTTCTGCCCAAAATTGGTTTGGAAGTCTCCTTGCTTGTAACATACTCCTTGTCATCTCCACAATAGTTTGATTTTTTCGTTCAGCGATTCCATTTTGTTCTAGAGTGTAGAGAGCTGTTAACTCCTCTTGGATGCCCTCTTCTTCGCAAAACAGATTGAACTCTTTTATATATGAACTCACCACCTCTGTCTGTGCGAAGAACTTTAATGTGACAGCCACTTTGATTCTCCACCATAGCTTAAAAAGTCTGGAACTTCTGAAAAGTTTCTGACTTATGTTGTAGGAAGTAAACCTAGCTCATGCGACTATAGTCATCAATGAATAGTAAAAAGTATATACTCCCACCCAAGGACTTCATTTGCATTGGCCCAGCATGAATTAGTTCTAGACAATGTAGAGCTCTTTTAGCTTTTCCAACGGGAAAGAACTTCCTAGTCTGCTTGCCATAAATGCATCCTTCACATAAGTTAGTTGAATCAATTCTTGGTAATCCGAAAACCATACCTTTATCCCTAAGTATTTTCAGGCCCTTTATATGAAGATGTCCATATCTAAGATGTCATAATGTCGAGTCATCTTTTGTGCTAGCGGTAAGAGCAAAATCCTCCATATTAGAAACATCCAGTGGAAACATCTTGTCACGCCCCTAATTTTCTAAACCTAATTAGTGATGTCACACATGCATGCATAATTCGTTACGTGGAAGCTCATCATAAATAACCTTGGAAAAGAAACACAACAGAGTCTTTCATAAAGATTCATAAATCCAAAACAAACCTATCTTCGAAAATAAACCTTCAATAACTGAATTCAAAATAAATCCAAATAAAATAATACTCAATGCTATAACTTAAAACAATCAAATAAAAGTAAACTCCTAAAAATATCTCATCTCCAACTTCCATGGTGTCTTCAGCTCCGCCCTCAACCGTACATTGGCGCCTTGCCTTTACCTGAAAAATGTAGGTACCATGTGGCTTGAGTATTTTATGAAATACTCAGTACATCACCCCATTGTTGGGGTTAGGAATGCAAACACATGCAACATATGAGCGGGACCTAACTTTTCATAAACTTTACATGGCCTTGGGCACTTTTCTATTCCGGGTAGGGTTGGATGTGTGGTACTCCTTCACACATGGCCCATGTATGCGTACATGAACCCACCAAGCGGACTCATATACGTACCCCCTGGGCCTGACTTGGTCGAGCACAACGTATTACACGTCGCCAGACACCACAGAACAGAAAAGGGCCCGCATGATATCATGGCGAGCATAAATATCATATTTCATTCTTCCGTAACATAAAGGGGAAGCATCTCGATGCATGTGACATACATATATGCATGAGTTCCCTTAACATATCTAACATGACATTACATAAGCAGTGCTAACATCGCATATACGTTTCTTACAATATATGGCATCTCATATGAGTTACATCACATGACATATTACATATCATGAAAGTACATTCCAGTTGTATAAACATCTCATGACATGACTCGATAATACTATGTGTATCCATGGCATCGATCAACATTTTCATGGCATATATTTCTAACATCTCATTTATAACTACACATAACATAAACAGTCAATAGTCAACAGTCAACATAACCCATTATGTTTCATAACATAAACAGTCACATAATTCATACATTATATAGTCATATCACATAATAAAACATGGTGCATGCAGGAGCCACAGGGCAAGCACCATCATACAACATGTAGTAAACTAACTCCAACAGTAAGGTCACTTACCTCGATGGTCTTGGTTGGAGTCACTCACAACAAGCTAATCTCAACGGTTAAATACGTCCTATAATAACCACATAAAAACTTAGGAACCTTTCATAACATACCCTAGCTAAATCTCATGCTATTTATCAAAATAAACACCCGACCTAATGTCTTTAACGGTTAGAAACCAAACTGACCTCAGATGGTAAAACTAAGGGCAGAAACGGCTTCGAAAGGGCCAAAACCTTAGAATCGATATATTATAGTGATATTCAGCCAATAAGACGAGCTGTCAAGCTGACCAATTAAGCCGCCAAGTCGAGCTGTGGAAATTGACGGAACCGAGCCGATTTCGTACACATACGAGCCGAGCCGCACTATGTACGCGTGCGAAGCTGCCGGAGCTGTTGGGTGTGCATCTGCGACTCGACTCGATTCCAAAAACCTTGCCTTCCTTACCCGACAAGCGACGAAACCCTAGTTTCCGCCTCCCCGATTGTAACGACGTGCCGACGATCCCACAACGTCCTCAACACCGATTTCCGACAGTCAACCTTCTTTGACACAATGATCCCGACATCAATAGCTTACTTCTACTCAATTCTTCCTCCGAAGAGCAACCCCAATGTTCCGGAGGAAAGTTTGGAGAGAAAATCGTTTTCAAGGGACCTAAAAGGTTGGGCAGAAGGAATATAAAAATAATCTCAAGACATTTCCCAGTAAAGCATTCTAGGTTTTAGGATAAGGAAAGTTAGAGAAATAAGAATGTTTCTATTAGACAATAAAAGTCTAGCAAGAAATCCCTCGATTTCGGGGAGATTACCTTTAATTATTTATTTATTTTTATTTGATTTTATTTTATTCTAGAAACTTGAATCGTTACCATCTTATTTGAAGTCATGGCAATTTGAACTTTATATCCTGATTTATTATGTATAATGACACATGTGTTGTCATCAAATAGAACGGAATGTCCTCTAGTCATCAATTATCCAACACTCAATAAATTGTACCCTAAATCAGGTATAAATTGAACATTATCTAATTGTTTTATCTTACCCGTCTAAATTTTATCCTAAATCAGGTACAAATTGAACATTATCTAATTGTTTTATCTTACCAATTCCGACTTTCACTGTACATTTTCCTTCAACTTACATCTCTTTTTTATTTCCAAGTTGCACCTTAATTTTTTTGCGTCTCATCAAGCTCTTTTAATAAGGATTTGGTGTCTGTCATATGGTTCGAGCATCCGCTATCAACAAACCATAAGTCACCTTTTTCAGATTAGTATCCATACACGCCATAAAAAGCTTTTCTTATTCTTCTTCATTCTCTGCTGCAAAATTCATTCGTTGATCTTTATACCAACAATCAGCTTTTGTGTGCCCATACCTTCTGCAATGGTAACATTGTATGGCATTCCTTTGTTCATTGAATTGTCTCTGTCCATCATTTCTCCATCTACCCCTGTTAACGCGACCACCATGGAAACTGCGAAATCCTCTTCTTCCACGACTTCTACTTGCTTAATGAATATCTTCTTTTTCGTTGCCTTCATTGTTGGCTGTCTCCTTTACTTGTAGTGCCTTTTCTTCATTCCTTTCTGATGACCTATTGATTCTTGCCTCATGAGCCTAAAGCGAGCCCATCAGTTCATCAACGGAGAGTATGGATAGATCCTTAGCTTCTTCTATGGCAGCCACTACATGGTCAAACTTTGGAGTTAAGTTTCTCAACACCTTTGCAACAATTGTTTCGTCTGAAATTTTCTCTCCATAGGTACGCATCTGACTGACTATTGCCATTATTCTCGACAAAAAATCAGCAATTTATTCGTCATTTGTCATGAACAGAGTTTCAAAATCACGTCTTAGAGATTGCAATTTCACTGTTATGACTTTGAATCTCCTAGAAACTCCTTCTGTATAATTGACCATGCTTGCTTTGTAATTCGTGAAAAAATAGTCTCATGAAATGCTTGCTGAATAATGAATAGAGCCTTGGCATCGTTTTTCTTGGTTTCTCTTAGTCTCTCCTTTTCTTCTATTGTGGGTTCTAATACATCAACAAATCCGTGCTCCACCAAGTCCCATAGCTCCTACGATCTGAGCAAGGTATTCATCTTGATGCTCCACCACTCATATTTCTCACCATTAAAGATTGGTAACAGCGGTGCAGAACAAGAAAAACTAGCTACTGCCATTTTTGTTTTGTGAAAGAAAATAATCACTCACCCTTGTGTTACAAGAACTTGGCTCTGATACCCAATTTGTTGGGGAAAGAGATAGGAATAGATAAAATAGATCAAAGTTGCAGTGCTTTATTATTGAAAACGAGCATGAGAGGTCAAAGTGGGTACCCAAGAATGAACTTATCGTCAATCCGACTAATTCTAATTCATTTGATTTAAAAACAAGTAAGATATAAGAGGTCAAAGTGGGGTAATGAGAATGAACTTAGGAGACATTTACAATTTTTTAAACCCAATACTAATAATAAAGGTATTTTTTAATGTTTAAATTTTTTTCTTTTAAGGAAGACAAAAGAAAAAACCAAATCACCACTATCCACAAAGGTATAATATTGTCACGTTTAAACATAAGCTCTCACGGCGTTACTTTAGGCTCTCAAAAGACTTCATAGCGATGGAGATAGTATTCCACTTATAAACTTGACCTTCCCTTAATTTGGACTCACTCCCAATAATCCTCAACATTTATATTACACACAAAAATGCAACCACCCAATAAAAAATTCCATGAAAAAAGAACAAAAAAAAGCTTAAAAAAAATGATAAAATCTGATCCTCGCAGGGTTGAACACGAAAAAAAAATGAAAGAAAGAAGTTGCATAAAATGGAGTAAAATTTAGAATGAATCCACAAAAGTTGGGTGTAGGCCTAAATGCTTCCTTGCCTTACCCACAAAAAGATCTCTGGATTTGATGAAGCCAGGCAAAGTTCCGGCGATGGTAGTAAAAGAAAACTGGGCCACTGCCTGTTTCCTCCCCAGCGAAACTATGGCGGTGGTGGAAGATGGAGGCCTGTAAATCTCCATCTTACTCTCTTTTCCAACCATTATCATCTTCATGTTCTTCGCAGCTACCCTTGCTTGTCTCTTCGCGGATTCCCCTTGCT
Source organism: Cucurbita moschata (assembly GCF_002738365.1). NCBI lineage: Eukaryota > Viridiplantae > Streptophyta > Magnoliopsida > Cucurbitales > Cucurbitaceae > Cucurbita > Cucurbita moschata. The sequence goes on from NW_019268527.1 coordinate 659,095, forward strand.
TACTTTCCTGCATTCCCAACAACCATTCTTTACGACTTTACGTATGATATTTAGCCTTCCTTAAGGTTTACGGTAAATATGGGGAGGTTTCACACCCTTATAAACGGTGTTTTGTTCTCCTCCCCAATCGGGATCTCACAATCCACCCCTTTCAGGATCCAGTGTTCTCGCTGTCACTCGTTCATTTCTCTAATCGATGTAAGACTCCACCAAATCCACCCCTTCGAGAGCCAGTATTACAACATTACAATGGTTGTGCCTCGATGACTAGTTTTAATGGGGGAGAATGTCACTACCTAATTATGAAGAGGGTAGGTTGTGATCCTCAAGTTGTGACAAGATGAGACTCGATGTTGCATTAAGAGACCTTGGCCCCGAGCAGAGGCAAGGTCGAGTTGAATGACTTGGCATAGTGTAGAGGCAAGTTAGTTGTGTAGTAGACGATTGAACATGCACGCGCAGGCCACGTGTGTGGTCAAACAAGCTTGGATTTCACACAAGCAATGTTCGATTGGCGAAGACAAACCTCGCCTAAGGTCTGATAAAGCCACAAAGTCGGGGCGAAAAATATATATGGACCTTAATTCCCCTTTAACGCTGGCCGTGAGCATGTCAAGATCATGACACCGTGCTGTTGAAAAAGTAGGACCGTGACACCCAGCATCCTTACTGGCACACCGTCTCGTATCTACCCCTTCGAGAAACAGCCTCCTCGCTAGCACATTGCCTGGTGTCTAGCTCTGATACCATTTGTAATGGTCCAACCCCACCGCTAGTAGATGTTATTCTCTTTGGGCTTTCCCTTTCGGGTTTACTGTCAATATTTTTAAAACGAGTCTACTAGGAAGAGGTTCCACACCCTTGTAAAGGGTGTTTCGTTCTCCTCTTCAACCGACCTGTGATCTCACACCATAAGTATATGTTTGGTCTCCTCAACCAACCTATGATCTCACACAATAAGTATCCTATTATTCCTTTTATTATATACAAATATCTTCTTTCTATTTATTTTTATTTTCATTTAGTTTGTAATTTATTTGACAATTAAATCGAGAACTTTTACCACATTTAGGTGGGGTGATTTTAGCAAATATTTTTATTATATAGATATAAAATCTTACTCGAATGTCGGTGATGTCTCCGATGGCAAAGACGTTATTTCGACCTTTAACTCGGAGATTTCCGTCGACCATCAACCTTCCATGCCTATCCAAATTGGTTTTCAACGTTGTTTTGTGAAGCCAAGCCGACCCAACCGGTTGTCCTGTGCATACAAAATGGCAGTCCGCCCTGATGGTCTCGCCCTTTGAACTTCGAAAGGTTTTGGTTCCCTCTGATATGTTGTTTAGATCAATTTTTTGATCCAATTTTACAGCCACCCTTCTGGAGATGAGCCATTTTAGAGCCTTGTCTGAGGCCTTTGGTCCCATGAATTCCAACAATCTTGGTCCATCGTGGATCAGGGTGATCGCCTTGTCCCGAAAGTCCGTGGCAATCTCTCCGGCGAGTTCGACACCACTCGGTCCACCTCCGATTACTAGTATGGAATTGGCTTCTCTAATCCTTTCATTTTCTGTAGCAATAACAAAATCATATTTATCTATTAAACATATTACACGAACTGAATAGTCCAAATTGGCAGGGTACGTCCCTTACTTAATCTTACAAAATCTCCTGTTTATAAGATTTTTCAACCACAATTATACCCAATAAAAATAAATGGAAATGAAAATAGAAATTTAATTGTTAATTCTTTTAATTTTTAACGTAATATAATATATATATATATATATATATATATATATATTATATTTGTTTATTTCCTAGTGGTATGCATGAATTGATGTTGACCATTAGTTAATTAATTAATTAAATAGATAAATACATTTCTTGTCTGACTATAAAAATAAATTAATAAAAAAACATATAAGACAATATTAGCAGCCATTGTGATATGTATTATTATTTAAAATATTAATTAACCATAAAGTCTAAACCAAAAATAAAAAATAAAAAATAAAAAAAATATACTTTTGATTTTTACCCTCATGTAAAATATTTTTTAATCCAAAAAGTGAAAATTGAAAAAAGAAAAAAGAGATGAATTTACCTTCTCTGTAGTGTTGAAGACGGAGAGCCCTGGTTGTCGGAAGGGGATGATCGTGGCCAGTGGCGACAACGAGAAAGTCAAAATCGACATGTCGTCCATCGGCAACCAACACTTGGGATTCAGTTATATCCACAGCAGGGGAAGTAATTAATCGGCCATTGCTGAAATACTCGGAATGTTTAATCAATGATCGCTCTGCAAAAGAAGGCTCCACCGTTGATCTCAAGCTGCCGTACGGAATCTCCAAATACTCCTTTCTGATCGCCAAATCGGTTTCACGATCAATTTAAAACTTCGATTTACTTAAATATTATAATAATAATAATAATGATAACTTTTACTCACGGATCAATTAGAGTGACATTAGCGAAGAACTGGAGGGATTTGGCTAGCAGAGAGCCGGCTATGCCGCCGCCAACCACCACCACTCTTCGTAACCCTCCGCCGCCGCCGTGTTCGTCCATTGATCTCAAGTCCGATTAGGTGTATTGGGAAGAGGAGCCTTGAATTAAAGAACAAAGAGTGGAGACGTGCAAATTGGTGTTAATTAATACTACTACTAATAATAATAATAATAAAGGGCACCTTGGGTGGACTAGAGGAGTTGACTTTCGGGTTTGTCACGTTATTCATTTGCTTCTAATGTTCGTATGCCATAACCTTAAAAGTCGTAATTCCAATGTGAGTTTAATATGTTAAAATATCATGCAGCTCCAGAGTTTTGACATGTTAAAATATCAGTCGTAATTATAACGTGAGTTTCAGCTCCAGAGTTAAATATGTTAAAATATTATCACTGGCCCAATAGGGTTAAGCCCAACCATTGTATGAGTAATTATATTTATGATTTAGGATTTTAGGAATAAAGGTAAGAAATGATTTAGGGATTTTAGGAATAAAGTTAGGAAAATGATTTAGGTATTTTACGAAAAACATTGAGAAATTTTAGGAATAGATTGACTGCCGTCTAGTATAAATACCTCCCCACCCTACTTAGTTCATCATCCCAAGAAATATCAAACAACACAAAGTAGTGGTTTCTACAAAGTGTCTTGTACTCTCTTCTCGATTGATCTTAATAAAGTGTGCGAGTGTTTCCCACAGAGAGTTGTGTTCAACAATCTGGTATCAGAGCGAGGTTAGTGTAGGTTATCTGATCTCTTGAAATTCTTAGTATGCTCTGTGGTTGCAGCTCTGTCTGATCTCCCACATCAAAAACGATTTCTTGAGATTAGTAGTGAGTGAGTTTCTTTTGTATCGTGAGTAGTCTGTGACTCTGCAAGTCTTGTGTCGAAAGAGCTTGTTTGGTATTATTGAAGTATAGGCAACACGATGGGTGATTTCCAAATCGTTGGAGGAATCAAGAAACTCAACAACAACAACTACAACACGTGGGCAACATGCATGGTGTCCTATTTACAAGAACATGATCTTTGGGAGATCGTTGGCGGGTTTGAAACTACGCCGCTAGAGGATGATTCTAACGGCGCCTTGCGCAAATGGAGAATCAAAGCAGGCAAAGCAATGTTTGCCTTGAAGACCACAATCGGAGAAGAGATGTTAGAGCATATTTGGGATGACAATACACCAAAAGAAGCATGGGACACGTTCATGATATTGTTCTCAAAGAAGAATGATACGAGGCTACAACTTCTGGAGAATGAGTTGTTGTCAATTTCACAACGTGACATGACGATTGTTCAGTACTTCCACAAGGTCAAGTCGATCTGTCGGGAGATTACTGAACTAGACCCAAAGTCCGCCATTGTAGAATCTCGAATGAAGAGGATTATAATCCACGGATTGCGACCAGAATTTAGAAGCTTTATTATTGTTGTACAAGGATGGCCCACTCAGCTATCACTTGTAGAGTTCGAAAATTTGTTAGCCAGCCAAGAAGCCATGACTAAACAAATAGGAGGCATCACATTGAAGGGTGAAGAAGAAGCACTCTACACAAGTGAAAGCTGGAGCAATAATAGGCCGTCTACAAAACGCGGATACAATGGTGACAAAAGAAGAAGTCACCAAGGAATTGTACAACGAGGGAGAGCTCAGAAGAACGATAATAATAACTCTTAAGGGAAAAGATTTGAGGGCATTTGCTACAATTGCGGGAAGAAGGGCCACATGTCCAGAGATTGTTGGTCCAATAAAAAATCTGTCGAAAGCAATGTGGCATTCTCCAACATGGAGATGGAGGAGGAATGGGATGCAGAGGTACTGTATGCTATAGAAGAAGATGAGCTAGCACTCATGGCGATGATGGGAGACCATATCGATTACGAGAATGATTGGATCATGGATTTAGGATACTCAAACCACATGATTGACGATCAAAGTGGTGCAATGGAAGAGGGGTGGCCCTCAGAGAAGGAAGTATTACCAAGCCTTGAGCAAATTGAAGAAATTTTTCTACCGAACACGGGGGAGCAAACTGAAAAAATTATTCTACAAAATATAGAGGAGCAAACTGACGAGATCCTTCCACAAAAGACGGGGGAGCAAACTGTACACATTTGCTTAAGTGCTGATGTACCTGAAAATTCAAGTGATACTAGTGTTGGCGAGCAAGAAGTGACTCAACCAAGCGAACCTAGTGAAAATGAAATGACACTTCCACAGCTTGGACTTTCAGAAATAATTCTAAAGCCAAATCCAGAGTAAGCCAACGCAGTAGAAGATGAAGTTAATGAGCTGAAGACATATGAAGAAGCATCACAAAACTCAACTTGGCAGAAAGCGATGGAGGAAGAAATTATAGCCCTAGAGCAGAATCAAACTTGGGAACTAGTGCCAAGATTAGGAGATGTTAAAGCCATCTCTTTCAAGTGGGTCTACAAAATAAAGCGTCGACCGGATGGATCAATCGAAAGATACAAGACTCAACCGGTAGCTCGAGGATTTTGTCAACAATATGGACTAGACTATGATGAAATGTTTAGTCTAGTGGCGAAGATGACTATCGTACAGGTTCCTCCAGCACTTGTTAATAAAGATTGGAAATTTTGGCGGATAGATATGAAGAATATTTTCTTGCATGGAGAGTTGGATCAGGAGATCTACATGAACCAATCAAATGGATTCGAAAATGAAGTTGGTGTCATTAGTCAGTATATGCGAAGTCTAAAGAAGCCTCATTTGGATGCGGCCCGACGGACCTTGAGATATGTCAAACAATATCACGATACTCGAAGGTCAAGCACCGGGTATGTGTTCAATCATGGTTCGAGAACAATTTCTTAGTGTAACAAAAGACAACCAACAATATCATTGTCAACTAGAGAAGCAGAGTTCATAACAACAGCTGGAGCAGAAAATTGACTATCCAATACCAATTCATTGCGACAACCAATCTGCGATTCGCCTAGCAGAAAATCCGGTGTTTCATGCTAGAACAAAGCATGTGGAGGTAACTACCATTTCATTAGAGAGAAAGTCTTGAAGGAAGAAATCGAGATGCAGCAGATCAAGACAGATGATCAAATGGCAGACTTGTTTACAATAGAGTTGAATACCGCAAACATGAGAGTTTTCGTTGTCAGCTCAACATGGTGCAACGAATGAGGACTAGTGCTGAGGGGGAGTGTTAAAATATCATCACTAGCCCAATAGGGTTAAGCCCAACCATTATATGAGTAATTATATTTATGATTTAGGATTTTAGGAATAACGGTAAGAAATGATTTAGGGATTTTAGGAATAAAGTTAGGAAAATGATTTAGGTATTTTAGAAAAAACATTGAAAAATTTTAGGAATAGATTGACTACCATCCAGTATAAATACCTCCCCACCCTACTTAGTTCATCATCCCAAGAAATACCAAGCAACACAAAGTAGTGGTTTATACAAAGTGTCTTGTACTCTCTTCTCGATTGATCTTAATAAAATGTGCGAGTGTTTCCCACAGAGAGTTGTGTTCAACAAAATCAATATTTGTGAAAGATTGTATAAATGCTTTATCAGGTCGTATGACTGATGTCTAAGATCATGTCTACTCCTACCATAGCTAAAATGCCTTGTAATATACTATATCAGGAGACATGATGTCATCTTTCCACCACCTCTAGACTTCGAGGTTTTAAGTAAACTACCCTATGGCATATGTGTGTGTCTTGAGTATCTTCCTTTGAGAATGAGTTTTCAAGGATGGTGTCGGGTGATACGAGTGTATCGACATTGCGCCCCCTCCTTTGAATAGGATGTTGGTATATGAGACTGCTTTAAAGTAAAATATGCAGAAATGACTTGACCTGAACATGAGAGAATTCATGCCTCAATAATGTTTGAATAGATGGATGTTTGATATGTCCCAATTATAAGTGTTTCCGAGCAAATAGTAAAGGTAGATGATATTCTAGAACTTGGAAGACATCAAGTAATGTGTGAATTGTGTTAATGAGAATCAAAATAATGGAATGAGACGTGACATTACATTTGAAGTACCTTGGCCTATAGTAAAGGAAAAATCGAACCTTACAACTGGGTCTAGTAGAGGCAAGTTATTAAAGTCTCAATTGAGGAAAAATGCACGGATGAGCAACGTGTATGCTAAACGAAACTTAATTTCTGCATGAGTTGTGTTTAATTGGCAAAGGAGAACCTTGCCTAATATCTGACTAAGCCACAATACTTGCTAAAAAGTATAATAGGGCTAGAATCATGAATGAAAATTATAAAAAAATAATAGTTCTCATTGTATCTTAAATTTTAAATTATAAAAATTAGAGTATTATAATAATAATAATAATAATAATAATAATATGAACTAAATTTGCACGCTAAAAGTATTATATCTATAGATGTCCACGAGACGGGGATGAAAAAGTCTTCCCCATTCTCATCTCTGCCACTAATTTTCATCCCATTCCTGTAAAATTTGTCGAGGAAGAGATTCTCACAAGAAGTTGGCAGGTCCGATTCCATAAGAGGAATTTTCACGGTTTATTATTTTTTTAAAAAAAATAGTCATTTTAAAAAAAAAATTTAAGGTATACATTTATTTTTTAATATGGGTGATTCACCACTTTTTTGTAAGTTATTATTTGTTGATATAATCCTTTCACCTACCATGTAAACAAAATATAAAATTAAATACCAAAAGAAATATAATCCTTTCATCAAACATAATTTTCAAATCTAAGAAAATACCAAAAAAAAAAAGAGTTTATTTATTTTTAATAAATTGATAATTAAATAAAAATGATAAGACATGGTACCGTTTAAACTTTTGAAACTTAGAATAGAATATAAAAAGTTTTCATTAGTTGAAAGGTATGAAACTTGAAAAGTCTCCCTTTGAAACGGGACGGAGACATAGACGAGGATGGGACAGCTTATTTATCTAATTGGGAGAAATTTTCTCCACTCTCTCCCCTATTTCCAATTCAGTATAGGTTTCCATGAAGCTCTTGCACATCCCATTTCCGGTTCAGTACGGATCTCTATAAAACTATTGCACGCGAGTTAAATAAACATCTCTAATTATATTATTCTGAAAAAAAAAAGAAAAAAAAGAGAGAAAGCCATTTGTTAAAATTAACTAGCCACGTGGGTAATAAAAGGGTGGAGTTCTGAAAATTTCATTACCCGCAAAGCCATGCATACTCCTCCCACAGTTGAAATGAAAACCTCTGCTATCGAACTCGATAGCAGGTATGAAGGATGTAAAGCTTGTATCACTTAATCCAATAAAGATATCTCCCCTTCTAAGTTTCCATACATTCAAGCACCTCTTACCTGTGTTTATCACAATTATTAAATGAATGTAATATTTAGTAGTTACTACTAAATCTTCAACTTACCGTGGATTGAAAGTCTAATACAAGGACCATTATAAAATTTAGCGAATTGAAATTGATGTCATGTGTACACATAAGTTGACTTTGATATAAAGAACGATATCAAACTTTCATTAAGGATAAATTGATGACATCAGCCGAAGCTAATCAGGTAAGTGTCTTATTATCGGCTCAGTCGGAAGATTTATCTTATGTATAACGATATGTGTCTAGTGGCCCTTGCACGTGTCATTTATGTTTTATGTATTATGATGATATGATAATGTTGTATGATGATGTGTTGAATTATATGATGATATGATGATGTTGTTTGATGATGTGATGATGTTATATGATAACGTAATGATGTTATATGATGATGATATGATATGATATGTGACATGATGATGATGGATGATAACATGATGACAATGATGCATGATAACATGAGGATGTAAGATGCATGATGATGAGACGACTTAATATGATGATATTCCATATTAAGATAATGTGCATGTACTAAATGTCATGATGCATTGTGACGAAGAGTTTTCCAAGACATAACCCTATATGATGCTAATGATGAAGAAATTACGAAGGACAATACATGCATGTTACTTAGGATAATATGTGAATGATGTATAGAGTTGTGTCTTAAAAATAATTTAAGATGAAAACTATTGGAGCCTCATGCATATTATGTGTTCATATACGTTGGGTTACTTCCCCATTTATGATAATGAGCAGGGACGCGAACACTATGATGATGATGATCATCATGCCTTGCATGATACTCGGAGGTTTACTGACCTCCGGACGTCTAGCTACAAACAACTAACTTGATTATGATGGGTCCAGGGGGTGCAAACTGTCTGGAGATTCACACTCGCACGTGTGGATTGTATGTAGGGAAGTACTACAATCCAATTTTGTCCGGACTCGAGGCCACCTCCATGATGGTTTTAACGATAGGTCTCTAAACATAAATTGCATGTGTTTGCATTCCCTGACTCCAATAGTGGGGTCACTTACGGAGTATTTCTTAAAATACTTAAGTTGTGTACTACTTATTTCACAGAAAGGCAAAACACCCCTATATGGCTGACGACGACATCAAAGTCAAGACTATGACATATGCATAGGATAGTGAAATTTTATTTCTTTGACTTTAGGTTAGTATAGGATGTTTTACTTTTAATATTTTATTTAGTATTTTGTTACGTTGTTTTAAAGATGTTTTCGAACACGTAAGTCCATGACAGTGTTTTATGATGAAGTTTTAAATGTTTATTTATGCATAAGAGAGTATGTTATGATGACGGTAGTGACTTTAGGTTAGTAGAAATCTAAGGTTGTTACACGATGGGCTCCGAAGGGGGATGGATTGGGGGGTCTCACATCGATTAGAGAAGTGAGCGAGTGCCAGCGTGGACGCTGGACCCCTAAAGAGAGTGAAATGTGAGATCCCACATCATTTTGTGAGGAGAACAAAACATTATTTACAAGGGTGTGGAAACCTCTCCCTAGCAGACACGTTTTAAAAACATTGAGGGAAAGCCAGAATGAGAAAGCCCTAAAAGAACAATATTTGGTAGTGATGGGCTTAGGCCGTTACAATGCATATATCATATCATAAAGCATGTAACAATATGCATCATATCGTCAAACATATCATATTCACAATCATATCATATCACAAACATATCGTTTCATAACATTTCATATATAACAAACATATGACATGTGCAAATCTACGGGACACACATGTCATCATACATGAAATAATTTCTAATCGAACTAATATTTAGGCCACTTACTAGCTTGGCTTTGGCCGACGTTCTTCTTAAAATATTTGCTTGAGCTCGTCCTTCAAATCTTATTCCACGTGTCGCCGAGATATCTCCTATAGAACAAACCCTAATTTCTTAATCTAATTTAACTTGAGACTTAGAAATTTAGCATCCCACCGACCTTTTTCGCCTTCACTAAGGTTGAAATCAGCTTGAAGGACGGTCGAAAAGGAGGAATTGGGTGAAATTTTCTTATAGCACGTCGAGAAGTTGAGTCGAGCCGACTGAGATACGTAAGTCGAAGGAGTCGATGTCTACTGCACAACACGTGGCACTAGAAGGAGCTGACGCGTGCGCGATAACGTTTCAGGTTGAGGCGTGGGTTATGAGGTCAGCTGGTGGTCTCAGGTTGCAGTGAGCTGAATTTACTGGATTTGGATCTAGGCCTCTAAGTTGTCTGGGCCAGGTGTTTGTGTTGTAGGGCCGAGTGGGTCACTACAGGTGGGCTGGGTAAAGAGTTGAGGGGCTGGGTTGAATATAGGGTTGTAGATGGGTACCCGACCCGGATCCATGGGTTGCATCTTCTTCACCCATGTACGCTGTGAATTCACGAGAGTTTTCTCTCTCTTCTCGAAGGTACCCGACCCGAAATTCTCGCACCTTTTCTCGTGACTTGGACAATTTTTTTTTTGTAACTGTTACATGGTGACCCGAATTTTAGTTGACTGACTTATTCGAGGATGAGAATAAGTACTGTACAATCGTGTTATGAATATTGACCGTGTATGATTGTGATACTTAACACTATATCTTATGTAACGGCCAAGTCAACCGCTAGTAAATATTGTTTTCTTTGGCTCTTTCGCTCAAAGTTTTTTAAATGCATTTCCTAGTAGAGGTTTCTACACCCTTATAAAGAATGTTTCGTTCTCGTCTCTCACCGATGGGAGATCTCACAATCTACCTCTTTGGAGTCAGGCTTCACCTCAAGGTTTTTAAAAAACGTCTGCTAGGGAGAGGTTTTCACAGTTTTATAAAAAATGCTTCGTTCTCCTCCCCAACCGATGTTTGATCTCACAATCCACCCCTTCCGAACCTAGCTCCAATCGATGTGGGACCCCATTCTATTAGTTCATGGAGACTGCGGTTTATTTATAAGTTAATCAACGATTATACGTAATAAAGCTATATTTAGTAAATGACATAGAAGGTAAATTGTCATAAATATAGGTAAATAGCTATATATATATACATAGTTTATGGAGACTGCAGTTTATTTATAAGTTAATCAACGATTATACGTAATAAAGCTATATTTAGTAAATGACATAGAAGGCAAATTGTCATAAATATAGGTAAATAGCTATATATATATATATATAGTTTATGGAGACTGCGGTTTATTTATAAGTTAATCAACGATTATACGTAATAAAGCTATATTTAGTAAATGACATAGAAGGTAAATTGTCATAAATATAGGTAAATAGCTATATATATATATATATATTATATTACCGTAAATAGTTATATATAGTATATGGTTATATTTGGTAAAACTGTATATAGTAAGCTAAACCATATATATATATTTCTGAGTTTGAAAATGTATTCTTTGTATATACATACTTGCAGTCGTCAATATAAATCTTTAGCCAATATTCTCCTTGCATTTTTCCTATCATGTTCTTTGTATTCATCTAGATCGAATGTGTGCATTGTTGTGTGATCTTAACACAATCCACTCCCCTTCGGGGCTCAGCGTTCTTGTTGGCATACTGCCTCGTATCAATTCCCCTACGGGGCTAAGCCTCCTCGCTGGCACATCGCTCGGTATATGACTTTGATACCATTTGTAACGGCTCAAGCCCACTGCTAGCAGATATTGTATTCTTTGTGCTCTCACTTTCGGCCTTTCGCTCAAGGTTTTTAAAATGCGTCTGCTACAGAGAGGTTTCCACACTCTTATAAAAAAATAATTCATTCTCCTTCCGAACTAGATAGGATCTCACATCTTACCCTACAAGCTCATGTTTATTAATTTTGTAACATCATCGCTTTGAAATTTTTTAGAATTTGAATTTTAAGAGATGTTGTTTGTTTAATAGAATGGAAGGTCGAGAGAAATCAAATAACTATTAGAAAAAACTCATGGAAAAAAACACAAAAAAAATTTAGGTTTCTATCTTTTGTCTTTCTATTTTCTTTTTAAATTTTTTAAAGTTTATTATTATTACTTTAATATTAAAAATATATTATTATTCCTTGGAAGATAATAACGTACGAGAAGAAATTAAAAAAAAAATCATATTTTGGAAAGTTTATTAATTTTTTTATTGTTATTTTAGTATTAAAAGTGTATTTTTCTTTTAATTTTGGTAACTTTATGATTCTTCATTATTGTTATCATTATTATTTTAGTATTAAAAATCTATTATTTTAGTGTTAAAAATTATCTAATTTTGGAAATTTTGTTTTTTTATTTAATTATTATTTTGTTTGCAGAAAAAACTAAAAAAGAAAATGACAGCACGTTCATTCTTGCATTCACCTCTTCCTTATGTGACAATGAAGAGATCATCGAATAAAACTTCAATGGCAACTCTAAAAGATCTCTCCACGATGTTGTTGATCGAAATTCTATCGAGACTTCCGTCAGAGTCACTATTTCAATTAAAATCGGTGTGCAAATTTTGGTACGCTCTAATCAACGATCCTATAAATTTTTCGTTTCAAGATAAATGTATTCTTATGGAGCGAAAGGTGATGGTCAATTCTGAAAACTTTACGTATATACCCTCCATCCTCAAGTTTTCCCTCACCCCTGGTCGATCTATGTCCATTTGCGATCTCCATAGTCCATTCAGAGATTGTGCGTGTTTTAATATTTGTGGGTATTCACATGGCTTGTTTTGTCTTTCCAACGATAGGGTTATTTTCCTCTTTAATATGATGACCGAAAAGTTTCATAAGCTCCCGTTATCAATTCTTCATTTTGGGGATGTCTATGACATTGATTATTCAGCCACAAATGCGGTTGGATTCGGATACGATTCCAAGTCTAGAGATTTCAAAGTGGTTAGGGTTGTAGAATTTGGGAACAAATACGGAGAAACTGATTTCACATATAGAGTGGAAATTGATTTGAGGAAAGAAAGATGGAGGGAAATTGAATCTCCTATTTGTGGGGTTGTATCGGGGTCATTTCCTTATGAGATGCATCATGAAGGAACATATTATTGGTGGGCATTCAAAGAAGGAGGAACTAATATTATACACACGTTCGACATGAGCGAAGAAATTTTTGGCGAAATTTCAGTACCGAACAATGTAGCCGAGGAGGATGAGAAGTATATAAGTATGGGGATTTTGAATGGATCAATTGTTATATTTCACTATCCGGTAACAGGGAATGGAAAAACCTTTGACATTTGGAAGATGGAGAAAGATGTCGTTTCATGGTCAAAACTATTGATAATTGGTCCTATTTTTGGAGTCCAGAAGCCATTGTTGTTTGTGAATTCGGATGAACTTTTAATGGATGCTAACGAAGGACAAGTGATTTGTTACAATATTAAAACTCATATGACCAATGTTCTTCCGATAAAAGGGCTTCCATCCGTGTATGGTACTTGTTATTTTGACTTCGATTTACAAGATGAAAGAGAATCACATATGAATTTTCAAGTTTAGATAAGTTTAAATCTACAAATTCATGTCTTAGGTTCGCGAACCAACCCAATGAGTAGCAAGGGTCGTTGTTCTTCTGTTTGTTTGCTTATCTTGTTTGTTTCAATTTATCAGATCCATATCAAAATTTTGTAGAGAAACACATAAGACCATGAAGTTATTTTAAGTATTCTTCGAAATTTATGCTATAACTAACGTCATTTTAAGAGTTATATTCCACATATGAGCTTAGGATGAAACGTTAATAGCGACTCTAAGTAAATAGAAATTTAGGATCGTTGAAACACTCCTAACTAAAATTACTTTATATAGTTGCAAGAATTGACCTTGCAACCATCAGGGGCAATAAGTGATCGTGCAACATTTAGCTGATGTTGTTAATGGACAACCCTAGTAGAACTAGTACACATATTAAAGTACTCATTTTTAACAAAATAAATAGAAAAATTTCATAGTCTTTTAAATTAACATATCATATTGGTGTTTAGACACAAACTTATCAAATATACAATCTATGACTAATGACCTACCACTAGTTATGTAGATATGTAGTTATGTGTATATATATAATATTCTTCTGCCTTGGAGACTGACTTGACCATATTTCTTACCGATCTATCTGATAATCGATTATTGAACACAAATTTTTGTGGAAACATTCGCACACTTAATCAATCGAGAAGACATTACAAGATACGATGTATAATAATATTGAAAACCTAGGGTGGATGGGTCTTCATAGCATAGGGAAGACAATTTATTCCTAAAATTTCTCAAATTTTTTCTTAATATATCGTGCTATCTTTATTTCTAGAATACCTAAATCATTTTCCTAAAATAAATATATAACTGGCTCGAAAATAAATATATAATGGGCTCATACACGAAAGATTCATATTATTATTGGGCTAGTGATGATATTGTAACCTAATATACACATTAGAAATGTCCATTTAACACGGGTGCATTTTGATTATATATATATGGAGAATTTCGTGGGATGGGAAATGATTCCCTATCCTTAACTGCCTCATGGATATCACACATACGTATGTATGAATATTAACCAATAAAGCGTCTTATAATACCCTTTCAAAAAGGCATATATTAACGAAAATCAAACACATTTTTTCCAACAACAACATTTGTTGTGGGGAGAACAAGCATCTTCTCCCAACGCCAGCTTGTTCTAAACATGGTTTTACCATTACTATTGCCAACGATCGATTTTATGTCGGGAACATACTTTTCGATGATGCATTTTGGTATGAGAAAGAACGTCAAAAAAGAAAACACGTTAGGGAAGAAAAGGAAGGACACACCACACATAAGTTGCTTGAAGAATTTTAAGTATGACATATTGGGCACACCACACATACATCATTTTCATTATTCTTCCCATCTTTTAACTCTTTCTATCCTGGCTAATATTCATCTATTCGTGCTCTCCCTCCCTCTACTTTGATATTGTTTGTAAATGCTCAATCTCAATGCTTTCAAGTGGTTCAACAACCACACGTATAAATGACTACTGTGTTTTAGGCCACCTCCAACGAAATTCACTATTCATGGTATTTGGCTAAGCAACTATCGATGTCAAACTTGTTTGACAAGAAACAAAATTTTCTCTAAATAACAAGGTAACACATGCTGCCATATATGAGATGAGAGTTTTTTTTTTTTTTCTCCATTCAAAAGCATGTAACTCTCGCATGGCTCAAGGCGGCGGGCGCAACTTGGGTTGCAGCCTGGCCCAGCACGGCTTAATTGGGCCAGTTTGGCCCCTTTGAGTAATTCACTAGTTTTAACTCCGATTTTGACACGGTATTTTTCACCAATGTAGGACTTATTGGCGGAGTTTGGTAACTTTTGGAACCCTCTAGAGACATAAATGAGAACAAAAAGTACCACACTTTTCAGGTAAGTGGCACATCGGAACCTTGGATGTAACTATGCTCTTAATATGCAAGAAAGTATGATATAAGAAGCATATCCTAGGAATTTGAGCATAGAATGAGTTGAGATGACACATGTTGAATGTGATTATGTAGGTCTACTGAAACGCGTATGCATTGTCTTATGAATTAAAATTCATAACTAGGTCGATATGCTATATCTCTATTTCATATGTTTATGATATATGCGGTTATACGAAAACAGTAAGGGGTTCGCCAACTAACTCCTAATTGTGAACTTGACTCGATTGTCAGAGGTCCGGATAACTATAAAATTGGCTTATGATAGTTTACGATTTATGATTGTATCATGTGGGGACTACTGCGAAGTTTCCCTGTTAGCTTCCTGTAGTAAGCCTGCCACAAGCAGTAGAGGTCCACAGCTGTACCTTATGAGTTGGTTATGATTATTGTTCATGCATGTGATTTATGTGGTTATACGAGGATGATAGGGATTCGCCAACTAACCCCTCACCGTAAACCTGACTCGATTGTCAGGGATCCGAATAACCATAGAACTGACATATGATGTTTTATGATATATGATTTGGGCCCTGTGAGGACCATTAGTCCCCACAAGGAAGTTTTCCCGTTAGCTTTCTTTTAGTGAACCCGTCGTGAGTGGTAGAGCGCACAGTTGCACTTTAGAGTTGATCAAACCTTAACATGCTTGATCCTTGTGAAATCTCTATCGAGGTTGCATCTCGAGGACTCTGAGATATGATGATGATGAGAGACTAGCAGAAACGACTAACTAGGAGACCTAGAGAACCTAAGAATACTCAGAGGGCTGGAGGTCCAGATGGGATCGAAAACCAAAAAATAGAATGAGTAAACTTAGGGTGTAGCCTAGGAAATGCCTATTTTGGGAACCAAACCCCCTAATGAGAATAAGACACCGAATGAACTAACAAAGATTAGCAAAACTCGGTAATGAACTATGAACTACTAAGAAGCTACTTACTGCGTATATTTTAGATACTCATCCCTGCTACTCTGGATTTTCTTCTAGATGAGGTTTGATGGAGCGTTTGAGGTGGAGACGCACACGAGCTAGGGTCTATGGAGTTTTGGGCTAGATCGTGTCATGTGACCTATTGATATGTTTTACTTACAAAACTTTTATGTTTAGTTTGTATTTCTGGATTTCATGGACTACTAGTGTCAGTTCTTTTGTGTGTGTCATGTGAGTCTTCAGTTTGTGATATGTTTTCAAACGTCGTACTTAATCTAAATTTTCTATATTTGCATATATGTTTAAAAGTTTTAAATTTGACGCATTTTTACTTATTTTCATGTGAGTAAGTAATTGTCCGTGATTTGAGTCCCTCGCAAAGCAGGTCGTTACATATTATCATCTAATAATTATTAATGTATTTTTTTTTTCAATTTGATTATAAAAATGATTACTTTATTTTAAAAACTAAAATGATGTTTACTTAGAATTTAAAATTGGGATGAAATTTTGTTGCATTTTTTCTAAAATTAGAATCTCAAATTCACAAATTTTTCTAAAAGGACTAAACACTTATTTTGTTCCTTATTTTTCCGTTTTTAGTTGATTTTATTTCTTTATTTTTCTTTTTTGAGTTATTATTAAGATATAAATATATTTAGGGTATATTTTATGGTATAATAGTTAGTTATAATATATATATGAGAGGGTTCTTTTTTTTTCGTTATTTGTATGAATTGGTTAATAGTATATTTTATTTTATTATTAATAGTCTATATTGTATCCTATTTTTCAGGATTTGGTTAGTAGTCTCTTGTTTTTTTTTTTCATTAGTTGATTGTTTGTATCCTATTCTAAACGTTGTAAACATTAATGAAGATAACATTTTCGATTCCGCCTATATTTCTTGTCCTCAACGGTTATGGACGATGAATGGGAGAGTGAATCATTAATTCTACTCTTCCCTCCATTTTTTCTATATATTTGTCATTTCATCTTCAAAATTTTAATCTTCTATAAACTATCCTTTTTCATTATTCTCTCCCTCTAACTCTTTTTATTATGGCTAGCATTCATCTCTTCGGCTCTCTCTCCACTTTAATCTTGTTTTTTAATCTTGTTTTTTAATCTTGTTTGTAAAGGCTCAATTTCAATACTTTCAAATGGTTCAACAATAACCATTGACTATATATATAAATTTCAAATGGTTCAACAATAGCCACTGACCATATATATAAATGTCTACAGTATTTTCTCGAAAAAACAAAGTGCCACATGGTGTATGAGAGTTTTTTTTTCTCCCTTTAAATGCATATAACTCTCCATTTCTTTATTGCTCTAAACAACTTAACTCCAATTTTTTTTTTCACATTTCTTCCACATATAATTCAAAAGTCATGGTCTCAAATGTCCTCCAAATATACCATCAATTTGTATATATGGAGTTAAATATGGATTTTAATTTTAAAATTTTATAAATTCAGTTAAAATTAATTGTTTAACTTTTAAAAGTAACGTCATGGTTTATTTTAACAAGGTGAAAATTAAGACGGTTTTACTTTTTGATTTCTCCTTCCTATAAATGGATCACTATCAAATAGACCACGTTTTTCATTGAGACATTTGATGCACTTAAACCACTTTCGACTTGCTTATTTGATATGCCAATGAGATAAATATGTAACATGTTCCGAGAATATTTTTAAACTGGTTCAATATTTCCAAACAGCTTTGAACATTCCTACAAACCCCAAATACGACGGCCATTTTGAACGTCGCCAAACTCGGCCCGACCGTCAACACATTCCACCAATATCATGTCATTGAAGGTGTCATTCAGGCCGCAATAGGAAAGAAGCCAGACCTCCACTGCAACATCAATATGATGACTAAAAACAGTCAATTGTATGAGATCACATTGTGCTTCGATAAAGATGGAGTGACGACTACTCGCAAGTGCCCAACTCAGTTTAAGTTGGCTTAGCACTCTTCTAAGATGTGCATGGATCGATGCTAAGAAAAAAAATAAAAGAATTGCTTTTTGTTAGCGAATATTTCAAAGATGGTGATTCTCAACCATGCATATATATATATATATAACGTTCTGTTATTTAAAAAACAACAACTAGCGCTAGTCGAACGTGGGCCTGCGCCTTGTGTGGCCCAACACAACGCGCGCGACCCAGGTTGCGGCTAGGCCAGGCCCGGCTTGGCTTAATTGGGCCGATTTTGCCCCTTTTGAGTAATTCACCTGTTTTAACTCCGATTTTGGCACTGTTTTCATGGTTTTTCTTAGTTTACACCAATGTAGGACTTATTTGAGGAGTTTGGTAAATTTTGGAACCCTCCCCACAAAAATACCAACAAAAAGTGTCATGTTTTTCACGTGAGTGGAACCTCGGAACCTTGGATGTAACTAAGCTCTTAGTATGCAACCAAGTATGATATAAGAAACATATCCTAGGAATTTGAGCATACAATGAGTTAAGATGGCACATGCTGAATGTGATTATGTATGTCTAATGAAACGCGTATGCACTACTTTATGAACTGAAAGTCATAACTAGGTATCATGTTTAGATCACTATGCTATGTCTCTATTTCATATGTTTATGATGTAGGCAGTTATATGAGGACAGTTTGGGATTAGTCAACTAACTCCTAATTGTGAACTAGATTCAATTATAAGGGATTACTATAGAACTGGCTTATAATAGTATATGATTTATAATTGTACCATGTGGGGACTAGTGTGAAGTTTCCCAGTTAGCTTCCTGTAGTGAGCTTGCCATGAGCGGCAGAGGTCTACAACTGTACCTTATGAGTTGGTTATGATTATTGTTCATGCATGTCATTTATGCAGTTATATGAGGACGATAGGGATTCACCAACTAACCCCTCACCGTAAATCTGACTCGATTGTCAGGGGTCCGAATAACCATAGAACTGACATATGATGTTTTATGATATATGATTTGTCCCATGTGGGGATGATTAGGAAGTTTTCCAGTTAGCTTTCTTTTGGTGAACTCATTGTGAGTGGTAGGGGTGAACGGTTGCACTTTAGAGTTGGTCGAACCTTAACATGCATGATCCCTATGAGATCTATACCGAGGTTGCACCTCGAGGGCTTTGAGATATGATGATGATGAGAGACTAGCAGAAACGACTAACTTGGAAACCTAGAGAACCTAAGAATACTTAGAGGGCTGGAGGTCCATATGAGACCGAAAACCAAGAAATAGAATGAGTAAACCTAGGGTGTAGCCTAGGAAATGCCTATTTTGGGGATTCAAACCACCTAATGAAAATAAGACCCTCAATGAACTAATTAAGATTAACATAGCTCGATAGCAAACTATGAACTACCAAGAAACTGCTTACAGAGTATATTTTAGGTACTCATCCCTACTACTCTAAATTTGCTTTTAGATGAGGCTTGATGGAACGGACGAGGTGGAGAAACACACGAGCTAGGGTTTATGGAGTTTTGGGCTAGATTAGTGTCATGTGGCCTATTGATATGTTTTACTTACGAACCTTTTTATGTTCAGTTTGTATTTCTAGATTTCATGGACTATTAGTGTCATGTTCTTTTGTGTGTGTGTTGTGTGAATCTTCAGTTTGTGATATGTTTTCGAACGACATCGTACTTAATCTAAATTTTATGTATTTTCATATACGTTCAAAAGTTTTAAATTTTACTCATTTTTACTTATTTTCATGTGAGTAAGTAATGGTCGGTGACTTGAGTCTCTTGCGAAGCCTACCGTTACATGTTATAATCTAATAATTCTTATTGTATTTTTTTTTCAATTTAATCATTAAAAATGATTAGTTTATTTTAAAAACTAAAATTGATGAGATGAAATTTATTGCATTATTTTCTAAAATTAGGAATCTCAAATTCACATATTTTTATTTTGTTTCTTATTTTTCTTTTTAGTTGTTTTTTTTTCATAGAGTTTGAGTTAATTATTAAGATATAAATATATTTAGAGAATATATTTTGTGGTATAAATATATTTACTAGATTTAGTTAATAGTCTCTTATTTTTTTTGAAATTAGTTGGTTGGTTTAACCTATCCTATTTAAACGCTACGAAGATAACATTTTCTATCCCACTTATGTTTCTCGTTATTAACAATCAATGGGAGAGTTAACTATTAATTCTACCTCTCTCTCCCTTTCTTCTATATATTTTTATATTCATCCTCATAATTTCAATCTTCTATATATCATCATTTTTCATTATTCTCCCCCATCTAACTTTTTCGACATGGTTCATATTCATCTCTCAGTGCTCTCCCTTCCCACTCCTCCCTTCCCACTCTAATTAATGTTAAATTTCAATACTTTCAAATGGTTCAACAATAGTTATGGATCACATGTATAAATGTCTATCGTGTTTTCTTGAAAGAATAAGTTACCACATTCGGTTTATTATTTTCACCATTTAAAAGCATATAACTCTCTTCGATTTTTTTTATTGCTCTAAAAAAATTTCCATTCAGGCTGAAACAGGAAAGGTACCATACAGGCCGCAGGTGCCATTCAGGCCGCAATGGGGAAGGTGCCATTCAGGCCGGTGCAACGGGAAGTGTGTCATTCAGGCCGCCACAACGGGAAAGGTGCCATTCAGGCCGCCGCAACTGGAAAGGGGCCATCCAGGCCGCAAACGGAAAGGGGCGCCATCCAGGCTGCAACCGGAAAGGGGCCTGGGGCCATACAGGCCGCCGCAATCGGAAAAGGGCCTAGGGCCATTCAGGCTGCCGCAATCGGAAAGGGGCCTGGGGCCATTCAGGCGGCCGCAACCGGAAAGGGATTGGGGGCCATTTAGGCCGCCGCAACCGGAAAGGGGTCGTGGCCATTCAGCCCACCGCAACCAGAAAGGGGTCGGGGGCCATTCTTATCCCTTCCAAATCACCACTCGCACCACCCTTTATACGTATAATCCATAAAAAAAAATTCTCTAACTAGGATAAAAAAAAAATGAGTAGAAGATGATAATTACAATAGAATAGTTTAATAAATACCCTAAGCAATTATGAAAAACTTAGAACATGCAATAAACCAATAGAACAATTTCGAGATAAAACAGGAAAGACTTAAAAAATATAACACCATAGTTTTTTAAGTAGGTTAGTCAAACTCGACCAACTACTTCAAAGCCGGAACAAACTTTACTCTTTCCCCGAATAAGAGCCCAACCGTTACACAACTCTTTTTACGAGTTCAAGAGCAAACTCAATTATTTCCACGACTTATGATCAAACCGGTACAAGTATTTGAATTTTGCAGTAACACACCGCAACTCTCTAAAAAGAACAGTAGATTCATAATTTGATCACTCAACTAAGACGGAGAGTCACCCTGGACACTCTAGTAAAGAAATCATGGAAATGATGTGTTATAATATAGAGAAGAGAACGAGTTTAAGAGAAGTGGCAAAAATAGTTATTAATACTGTACCAAACAAAAAAAAACAACTTTATTTATTTTTTGTTTTTTTAAAATATAATAATATAATAATATAATATAGTATAAAAATAATAAAAATCAATTTGAATTTAGAATTTTTTAAAAATATTTTTTATAATTCAAATTATATAGGATGTATAAGTAATTTTATTTCTATTTTTTAAAAAGTAAATTGAAACTCCACCCTTTGATACTCCTGAAATAAATGTCATACTTTGATTGGTCCATAATGTCAATTTTACCGTCACATTATCACGTCACGTATCTTTTTTCGACTGCAACTTCTTCGTTTTTTCTCTGATTTGAGTGATTGAAAAAGGGGTTGAAATCGTTATTCTCAACCTTACATATACGATTCAAAATACAGATAGTTTGTTAATAATTAAGTATAGGTTTGTTATCATCAAAACATAATTAATTAGATTATGAGAGTGTAGGTTTGTTATCATCAAAACATCAATTAATTAGACCGTGGGCCAAAAGCCAACCATAGCTTTTTTTTTTTAAAGATGATTTCAAGAAAGATGGTAGGAAATTCATAAACCTAAATAATACATGTCCAAATAATAATATCGATGCATTTTAATGTATTATCATAAATTTCGTACTTGAAATTCACTCAAGAGCATATTCTCCCTCTGTATTTATGCCTCAATAAATTATGAAACATCACAACAACGAAGTGATTCATAAATTACAAAACAACAAACTTAGAACATATCTTTCTTAATTTTCATCCGCTTTGGAATCATAAAAAAGAACAATTGAAAAATGATAAATTAAGAATGACATAATGGCTCTCGCAGAATATGCTTTCAAAAATTATAAACAAGATTATAAAATTCAGCAACATATATCACAACTAATAATACCAAACTTAAGCCTATTTTTTAAAAAATTTATTGGATTGGTGAAAATATCAGCTAATTGATTAGTAAAGCTTACAAAATCAAGAATAATATGTCAATTTTGTACCTGCTCTCTAATACAATGATGTCCAAGTCAATATGTTTAGTTTTAAGAACGATGAATATGATTTTTGGTTAAATTGACGGCATAATAGTATCACAAAATATTGGCACACTATCAAATTTTAATAAAAAATCCCCAATAGTTTGTTTCATCCAAAGAATTTGAGCACAACAACTGGCAACCGTAATATATTCCGCTTCGGTAGTAGCTAAGGCAACCAAATTTTGCTTTTTACTAAACCAAGAAACTAATGAACTGCCATGAAATTGACGAGTTCCACCGGTACTTTTACGATCAAGTAAATTTCTAGCAAAATCCGCATAAGAATATCCTAACAATTTAAACTCAGCCTTTCTATGATACTACGCTCCTAAGTTAATAGTCTCAAGCAAATATTTAAATATTCTTTTAATTGCATGTAAATGAGATGCTCTAGGACAAGATTGAAACCTAGCACAAAAACATACACTGAACATAATATCGGGTCTACTGGCGACCGAATCGTACCTCTATAAGATTTAATATCCACACATTTACCTTTTTCATCCTTGTCAAGCTTAGTGGATGTGCTCATTGGAGTTTTTGCAATCTTACCTTCGTTGAACTTGAATCTTTTGAGTAAATCTTTAGTGTATTTCTCTTATTTATGAAGATACCGTTTTGAGTTGTTTGATTTGAATTCCAAGAAAGAAACTGAGCCCTCCCATCATACTCATCAACTCTCTTGATATAAAGAACGATTAGTAGCCTATCAATTTCTTTAATTTTAACAATAAGAGTAGTGTCGAGTTTACTCATTTTAAAATCATTCCCACTGAGAAAATTAACAAGTCTATCGTACCAAGTTGGAGCTTGTTTTAAGCCATCAAGAGCCTTTTAAAACTTATATGCATCGGCGGAAAATAAAAATTTCCAAATACGGGAGGTTGTTCTACATAAACTTCCTCCATAATATAACCATTTAAGAATGCACTTTTCGCATCCATTTGATACAATATAAAATTTTCGTAAGAATTAAAAGCGAGTAACATTCTAATAGCTTCTAATCTAGTGCAAAAGTTTCTTCATAGTCTATACCTTCCCTCCCGACATTAACCTTGAGCTATAAGTCAAGCTTAATTGCCAACGATATTCCAATTTGCATCAATTTTATTTCTAAAAACAGTTCCAATAATGAAAATACTAGAGGGCCTAGGGACTAATTCCCAAATTTTGTTCATTTCAAGTTGATTTAGAGTTGTTGCGCAGCTAAAATCCAAAACTCATCATTTTTTGCATCCTTAAGATTTTTTGCTTCAGTTTGAGAAATAAATGTAAGATTATTAAAAAAAAATTAATAGAAGGACGAGTTTTCACACCTTGTTCGAGATCGCCAATAATACAGTCCTTGAGATGAGATAAGACATACCTCCATTCTTCTAGCATTGATGAAGAACCTTCATTCTCCTTCTCATCTCAGTTTACTTTTTCCGAAACAGTTTCTTTCATTTTGTCACTCACAAGTAAAATTACAGAATTTTTTTCTCAATCATGACGGTAAATAGACTCATTAGGAATATTATTACAAGATTCATCCAATACACATGCATAGATTTCCTCATAACTAAAATTCTCTCATTAAAAACTCTATGAACTTTAGAGGAATAACCAAGAAAAATACCAATAGAATCAAAATTTTCTATTTCCAGTTTTTCAAAATAAAAAACTTTTAAATACCCAATATTTGGGATTTGATTATGCCAAATTCACAAGGAGTTTTATCTGAGGAGGGTCTAATTAAAACTCTATTTGAAAGCGGTATTAATGGATTCCGTCCAAAAAAAATATTTTGGTAAGTCATACCCGTTTAGCATTGATATAGCAAATTCGTGTAAAGTACGATTTTTCTTTTCAACCACACCATTTTGTCGAGGAGTCGAGCAGTCATGAGAAAAACCATTATCTTCACAAATTTTTTTCAAATGCTACCGTGTCAAATTCTCCTCCATTAACACTCCTAGTAATAAAAAAAAACTCTTTTTACAAAACTAGCAAATCTTTTCAAGACGTCATTATTATGTTTTATCATCGAAACCCAAGTAAATCTCGAAAAATCATAGTCATTCCCTTCCTAACTAGGTATTTTAGAAGGGCCAAATAAATCCACTTGTAATAGTTGAAGATATAGAAAACACATTTTTAAATTTGAAAGCGGAATTGGTTTGCTTAAGCATTTAACAATCCTCACAAATTTTATGTTTTTCAAATTTAAATTTAGGAAGACCCGCAACTAATGAATTTTTCGAGATATTTGAAATAAGTGCATATTAGCCTGTTCTAATCTTCTATGTCAAGCCAAGAATTATCATGCAAAGTCGAAAGACATTCATTATTTGTAGGATAATCCTTTGAATCAATAGTGTACACATTGTTATCTCTATTTCCAACAAACAAAACTTTTCTATCAGTACCATTCTCAATTATGCAATTATTTTTTTTCAAATATAACTCTAAAATCTTTGTCAGGTTGATAAGTCATGCTTTAAACCATCAACAAAAAGTACATTTTCAATAAGAGTACAAATGTCATTACCTATCGTACCCTCACCAATTATTTTACCCTTTACCACCAAAGGTTACTAAGTCACCGTCATTCTTCGAATAATTCACAAACTTTGATTGATTGGGACCACTAGTACCACTTTTTTTGGAGGCTTTCAAACAAACCTAAAACAAATATTCAAAATTGACCTTTTGTACCCATATTTGTTTTGGTCCCAAAAAAATTATTCTTCACAAATTTAGGAATCCATTTCATGTTTGCATTCATATTAAAGACACTGTATTTGGATAGGTAACAAGAATAATTTTTAATGTAATTAAAGTATTTTTCGTCTTCAATAATAATTCAACTAAACAATTTCATAAATATATTCGCAGCGGACAAACACGAAAAAAAAGAATGAACCATAACCTATTCAATTCCAATTTTAAATTTCTTTTTATTATTATTATTATTATTATTATTATTTTGTTGAAACAGCTGCCAGATGAGAGGACCCAACTTTAAGCCACAAAAAGAATGAAACAGTTAATTCCCGCTCCCGTGCTCTAAAACTCATATATGTATATATTATACTAAGAAAAAGAAAGAAGACAAACACAAAAGACAATGACCCATGTTTTTTTTTTTCGGATTAAATATGGATTCTAAAACTTTCCACCGTCCTCTTCTTCCTGTTCTTGTTTTTTCCCTTCTTGTCGTTTCATCGTTTTGTCGTCCCGACAAAAAAATCCATCCCAATAACCATACGGCGGCGTTCCGGTCGGAGAATCAGTTGAAGAAATTGAAGCTTATTCAAGCTGATCTTAACCGAATCAACAAGTTGCCTGTCAAAACCATTCAGGTCTGTAACTCTTGTTTAATCTCCTCTGTTTTGGAGCTTGATTGTGATGCTTTTATTTGGGTGCAGAGTCCGGATGGTGACTTTATAGATTGTGTTGAAACTCATCGGCAGCTAGCTTTTGATCATCCATTGCTCAAAGGAAAGAAGCCATTGGTAAGTTCAAGGAATCTGAGGCTAAATTTTCGAAATGGGTTTTGTTTTTAACTGTGGAAATGCTGTTTCAGGATCCGCCGGAGAGACCGTATAACCAGAGCCATTCCGGTGAGGTGGAGACAGAAATGTTCCAATTATGGAGCATGTCCGGAGAATCCTGCCCAGAGGGGACAGTTCCGATCAGAAGAACGACAGAAGAGGATATGTTGAGAGCGAGTTCGGTTCAGAGATTTGGAAGAAAAGCAAGCGGAGACTCTCCCAGCAAAGGTCATGAGGTCAGTCTTTAACCAACTTAAACTCAGTTACCTAGTCGATATTGTTCTCTTTCGGCTTTTCCCTTCCAGAGAAGAAGTTTAACACTCCTATAAAGAGGGTGTTTAGTTCTTCTCCCAACCAATGTGGGGATCTCACAATGTACCCCTTCGGGGCCTGTTCTCTTTCGACTTTTCCTTTTCGGGTGCAAGTCTATTAGTGGGAGGCTTCCACACCTTTGTAAAGGGTGTTTCGTTTCCTCCCAACCAATGTGGGATCTCACAATCCACCCCCTTGCAATCATTTCCTTCTCCAATCAAAGTGGGACCTCCCAATCTACTTTCTTCGGGGCCGAGCGTCCTTGTTGACACACTGCCTTTGTCCACCCACTTTGGGGCTCAATCTCCTCGCTGGCACATCGCCCGATGTCTTGCTCTATACCAAACGGCCCAAGCTCACCGCTAGCAGATATCATCCTCTTTGGGGTTTTCCCTTTCGGGCTTCCCTCAAGATTTTTAAAAAGCCTCAGCTAGCAGGAGGTTTCCACTCCCTTGTAAGAGGTGTTTCGTTATTCTCCCTAACCGATGTTCTCCTTCCTAGCATATGTGGGATCTCACGTCTTTTTCTCCAAAATATAGAGTCCTCCCTTGTAAATTTTAAGATTTTGGGGAAACCCAGGTGGAAATGAATGTAAATTTTGTTGGTGGCAGTATGCAGTGGGGTTTGTAAGTGGAGGACAGTACTACGGAGCCCAGGCAAGCATGACCGTATGGAAGCCGCGGGTCAACTATCCATTCGAGTTCAGCCTCTCACAGATATGGCTCGTCTCCGGTACATTACCACATGATCTCAACACCATTGAAGCTGGGTGGCAGGTAACTTTCTAAACCGATTCAATCTTCTAATCCATACAAATTTTAATTCTATGCCTAACTTTTCTATATAGGTTTACCCCAAGATGTATGGAGACAACAATACAAGATTCTTCACTTATTGGACGGTAAGAACACTAAAACACAAAAATTATCAACAAAATCAGATTGAAAATGAAATGACGGTAACTTTTTGGATGAACAGTCCGACGCATATCAAGCAACAGGCTGCTACAATTTAATCTGTCCAGGCTTCGTTCAAACCAACCGTAGAATCGCCATTGGAGCTACAATTGCTCCAACTTCCTCCTACAACGGCGCCCAATTCAGTATCAGCTTACTGGTTTGGAAGGTAACCGATTTCAATTTCATGCGTTTTCTTGAAGATTATGAGTCCAAATTGAATTGGGGGTTGTTGTTTGTGGTTGTTCAAAGGATCCGAAGCACGGGGATTGGTGGTTGGAATACGGGTCGGGAGTGGTGATCGGGTACTGGCCGGCGTTTTTGTTCACTCACCTTCGAAGCCACGCAACGAAGACACAGTTTGGCGGAGAGGTGGTGAATAAGAGGTCGTGGGGATTTCACACGGCGACGGAAATGGGGAGTGGGCATTTCGCCGGCGAGGGGTTCCGAAAAGCTGCTTATTTTCGTAATATGAAGGTTGTGAATTTGGATAATAGGTTGATTCCATTGTCGGATTTGGAGGTTTGGGCAGATAATCCAAATTGCTATAATATTCAACCTCGAAATGATAGAGTTTGGGGAAATTACTTTTACTATGGAGGGCCCGGAAGAAATGTGAACTGCCCTTAATTAATTTAATTTTCTCGTGGGTGGTTTTTATTTTAATTATAATTTTTGTTAATGTTTTTTTTTTTTTTTTTTTTTTTCTTTCAAATTTAGATCACTAAAATGTGAGAACGAGAAGACCATGGTAAATTTTTTATGGAAGAAATAGAGACTATGGTTGTGATATTTATTAAAGACTAGCATTTAACTTGTGGAGACCTCTTCCGAGCAAAATAAAAGTGTAAAAATACTTCGATGGGAGAGAGTGAAAATAAGCTAAAGATGGGAGATAGAGTGAAAAGACCGCTAACAGGGTCGAGATAAAATCCCATTTAAATAGAGAATAAAAGAGGGAATGAAAAGACTTTATAGGTGGAACAGTGCGGTATGAGAATGTGAAAAGACCTAATAAATAAATTATGTCGAGATAAAATCACATCTTGATAGTTAGAACGGGGCAGAATGAGAGTGAGAAGAGAGTGAAAAACCCCTAATAGTTGAAAAGGGTCGAGATGAAATCTCATTTAAACAAAGAATAAAAGAAGAAATGAAAAATCCTTGATAGGCAAACGAGGTCGAGACATGAATTATATTTCTCATCTTCATCTCTTATCCCTTCCCAATCACCACTCGCACCACCCTTTATACATCTAATCCATAAAAAAAAAAAATCTCTAACTAGGATAAAAAAAATGAGTAGAAGATGATAATTACAATAGAATAGTTCAATAAATACCCCTAAGCAATTATGAAAAACTTAGAACATGCAATAAACCACCCGAACAATTTCGAGATAAAACAAGAAAGAGTTAAAACATATAACACCATAGTTTTTTAGTAGGTTAGTCAAACTCGACCACCTACTTCAAAGCCGGAACAAATTTTACTCTTTCCTCGAATAAGAGCCCAACCGCTGCACAGCTCTTTTTACGAGTTCAAGAGCAAACTCAATTATTTCCACGACTTATGATCAAACCGGTACAAGTATTTGAATTTTGCAGTAACACACCGCAACTCTCTAAAAAGAACAGTAGATTCATAATTTGATCACTCAAATAAGACGGAGAGTCACCCTGGACACTCTAGTAAAGAAATCATGGAAATGATGTGTTATAATATAGAGAAGAGAATGAGTTCAAGAGAAGTGGCAAAAATAGTTATTAATACTGTACCCAACAAAAAAAAACCAACTTTATTTATTTTTTGTTTTTTTAAAATATAATAATATAATAATATAATATAGTATAAAAATAATAAAAATCAATTTGAATTTAGATTTTTTTAAAAATATTTTTTATAATTCAAATTATATAGGATGTATAAGTAATTTTATTTCTATTTTTTAAAAAGTAAATTGAAACTCCACCCTTCGATACTCCTGAAATAAATGTCATACTTTGATTGGTCCATGATGTCAATTTTACCGTCACATTATCACGTCACGTATCTTTTTTCGACTGCAACTTCTTCGTTTTTTCTCTGATTTGAGTGATTGAAAAAGGGGTTGAAATCGTTATTCTCAACCTTACATATACGATTCAAAATACAGATAGTTTGTTAATAATTAAGTATAGGTTTGTTATCATCAAAACATAATTAATTAGATTATGAGAGTGTAGGTTTGTTATCATCAAAACATCAATTAATTAGACTGTGGGCCAAAAGCCAACAATAGCTTTTTTTTTTTAAGATGATTTCAAGAAAGATGGTAGGAAATTCATAAACCTAAATAATACATGTCCAAATAATAATATCGATGCATTTTAATGTATTATCATAAATTTCGTACTTGAAATTCACTCAAGAGCATATTCTCCCTCTGTATTTATGCCTCAATAAATTATGAAACATCACAACAACGAAGTGATTCATAAATTACAAAACAACAAACTTAGAACATATCTTTCTTAATTTTCATCCGCTTTGGAATCATAAAAAAGAACAATTGAAAAATGATAAATTAAGAATGACATAATGGCTCTCGGAGAATATGCTTTCAAAAATTATAAACAAGATTATAAAATTCAGCAACATATATCACAACTAATAATACCAAACTTAAGCCTATTTTTTAAAAAATTTATTGGATTGGTGAAAATATCAGCTAATTGATTAGTAAAGCTTACAAAATCAAGAATAATATGTCAATTTTGTACCTGCTCTCTAATACAATGACGTCCAAGTCAATATGTTTAGTTTTAAGAACGATGAATATGATTTTTGGTTAAATTGACGGCATAATAGTATCACAAAATATTGGCACACTATCAAATTTTAATAAAAAATCCCCAATAGTTTGTTTCATCCAAAGAATTTGAGCACAACAACTGGCAACCGTAATATATTCCGCTTCGGTAGTAGCTAAGGCAACCGAATTTTGCTTTTTACTAAACCAAGAAACTAATGAACTGCCATGAAATTGACGAGTTCCACCGGTACTTTTACGATCAAGTAAATTTCTAGCAAAATCCGCATAAGAATATCCTAACAATTTAAACTCAGCCTTTCTATGATACTACGCTCCTAAGTTAATAGTCTCAAGCAAATATTTAAATATTCTTTTAATTGCATGTAAATGAGATGCTCTAGGACAAGATTGAAACCTAGCACAAAAACATACACTGAACATAATATCGGGTCTACTGGCGACCGAATCGTACCTCTATAAGATTTAATATCCACACATTTACCTTTTTCATCCTTGTCAAGCTTAGTGGATGTGCTCATTGGAGTTTTTGCAATCTTACCTTCGTTGAACTTGAATCTTTTGAGTAAATCTTTAGTGTATTTCTCTTATTTATGAAGATACCGTTTTGAGTTGTTTGATTTGAATTCCAAGAAAGAAACTGAGCCCTCCCATCATACTCATCAACTCTCTTGATATAAAGAACGATTAGTAGCCTATCAATTTCTTTAATTTTAACAATAAGAGTAGTGTCGAGTTTACTCATTTTAAAATCATTCCCACTGAGAAAATTAACAAGTCTATCGTACCAAGTTGGAGCTTGTTTTAAGCCATCAAGAGCCTTTTAAAACTTATATGCATCGGCGGAAAATAAAAATTTCCAAATACGGGAGGTTGTTCTACATAAACTTCCTCCATAATATAACCATTTAAGAATGCACTTTTCGCATCCATTTGATACAATATAAAATTTTCGTAAGGATTAAAAGCGAGTAACATTCTAATAGCTTCTAATCTAGCGACGGGTGCAAAAGTTTCTTCATAGTCTATACCTTCCCTCCCGACATTAACCTTGAGCTATAAGTCAAGCTTTATTGCCAACGATATTCCAATTTGCATCAATTTTATTTCTAAAAACAGTTCCAATAATGAAAATACTAGAGGGCCTAGGGACTAATTCCCAAATTTTGTTCATTTCAAGTTGATTTAGAGTTGTTGCGCAGCTAAAATCCAAAACTCATCATTTTTTGCATCCTTAAGATTTTTTGCTTCAGTTTGAGAAATAAAATGTAAGATTATTAAAAAAAAATTAATAGAAGGACGAGTTTTCACACCTTGTTCGAGATCGCCAATAATATAGTCCTTGAGATGAGATAAGACATACCTCCATTCTTCTAGCATTGATGAAGAACCTTCATTCTCCTTCTCATCTCAGTTTACTTTTTCCGAAACAGTTTCTTTCATTTTGTCACTCACAAGTAAAATTACAGAATTTCTTTCTCAATCATGACGGTAAATAGACTCATTAGGAATATTATTACAAGATTCATCCAATACACATGCATAGATTTCCTCATAACTAAAATTCTCTCGTTAAAAACTCTATGAACTTTAGAGGAATAACCAAGAAAAATACCAATAGAATCAAAATTTTCTATTTCCAGTTTTTCAAAATAAAAAACTTTTAAATACCCAATATTTGGGATTTGATTATGCCAAATTCACAAGGAGTTTTATCTGAGGAGGGTCTAATTAAAACTCTATTTGAAAGCGGTATTAACGGATTCCGTCCAAAAAAAATATTTTGGTAAGTCATACCCGTTTAGCATTGATATAGCAAATTCGTGTAAAGTACGATTTTTCTTTTCAACCACACCATTTTGTCGAGGAGTCGAGCAGTCATGAGAAAAACCATTATCTTCACAAATTTTTTTCAAATGCTACCGTGTCAAATTCTCCTCCATTAACACTCCTAGTAATAAAAAAAAAACTCTTTTTACAAAACTAGCAAATCTTTTCAAGACGTCATTATTATGTTTTATCATCGAAACCCAAGTAAATCTCGAAAAATCATAGTCATTCCCTTCCTAACTAGGTATTTTAAAAGGGCCAAATAAATCAACTTGTAATAGTTGAAGATGTAGAAAACACATTTTTAAATTTGAAAGCGAAATTGGTTTGCTTAAGCATTTAACAATCCTCACAAATTTTATGTTTTTCAAATTTAAATTTAGGAAGACCCGCAACTAATGAATTTTTCGAGATATTTGAAATAAGTGCATATTAGCCCGTTCTAATCTTCTATGTCAAGCCAAGAATTATCATGCAAAGTCGAAAGACATTCATTATTTGTAGGATAATCCTTTGAATCAATAGTGTACACATTGTTATCTCTATTTCCAACAAACAAAACTTTTCTATCACTACTATTCTCAATTATGCAATTATTTTTTATCAAATATAACTCTAAAATCTTTGTCAGGTTGATAAGCCATGCTTTAAACCATCAACAAAAAGTACATTTTCAATAAGAGTACAAATGTCATTACCTATGGTACCCTCACCAATTATTTTACCCTTTACCACCAAAGGTTACTAAGTCACCGTCCTTCTTCGAATAATTCACAAACTTTGATTGATTGGGACCACTAGTACAACTTTCTTTGGAGGCTTTCAAACAAACCTAAAACAAATATTCAAAATTGACCTTTTGGTACCCATATTTGTTTTGGTCCCAAAAAATTATTCTTCGCAAATTTAGGAATCCATTTCATATTTGCATTCATATTAAAGACACTGTATTTGGATAGGTAACAAGAATAATTTTTAATGTAATTAAAGTATTTTTCGTCTTCAATAATAATTCAACTAAACAATTTCATAAATATATTCGCAGCGGACAAACACAAAAAAAAAGAATGAACCATAACCTATTCAATTCCAATTTTAAATTTCTTTTTATTATTATTATTATTATTATTATTATTTTTGTTGAAACAGCTGCCAGATGAGAGGACCCAACTTTAAGCCACAAAAAGAATGAAACAGTTAATTCCCGCTCCCGTGCTCTAAAACTCATATATGTATATATTATACTAAGAAAAAGAAAGAAGACAAACACAAAAGACAATGACCCATGTTTTTTTTTTCGGATTAAATATGGATTCTAAAACTTTCCACCGTCCTCTTCTTCCTGTTCTTGTTTTTTCCCTTCTTGTCGTTTCATCGTTTTGTCGTCCCGACAAAAAAATCCATCCCAATAACCATACGGCGGCGTTCCGGTCGGAGAATCAGTTGAAGAAATTGAAGCTTATTCAAGCTGATCTTAACCGAATCAACAAGTTGCCTGTCAAAACCATTCAGGTCTGTAACTCTTGTTTAATCTCCTCTGTTTTGGAGCTTGATTGTGATGCTTTTATTTGGGTGCAGAGTCCGGATGGTGACTTTATAGATTGTGTTGAAACTCATCGGCAGCTAGCTTTTGATCATCCATTGCTCAAAGGAAAGAAGCCATTGGTAAGTTCAAGGAATCTGAGGCTAAATTTTCGAAATGGGTTTTGTTTTTAATTGTGGAAATGCTGTTTCAGGATCCGCCGGAGAGACCGTATAACCAGAGCCATTCCGGTGAGGTGGAGACGGAAATGTTCCAATTATGGAGCATGTCCGGAGAATCCTGCCCAGAGGGGACAGTTCCGATCAGAAGAACGACAGAAGAGGATATGTTGAGAGCGAGTTCGGTTCAGAGATTTGGAAGAAAAGCAAGCGGAGACTCTCCCAGCAAAGGTCATGAGGTCAGTCTTTAACCAACTTAAACTCAGTTACCTAGTCGATATTGTTCTCTTTCGGCTTTTCCCTTCCGGAGAAGAAGTTTAACACTCCTGTAAAGAGGGTGTTTAGTTCTTCTCCCAACCAATGTGGGGATCTCACAATGTACCCCTTCGGGGCCTGTTCTCTTTCGACTTTTCCTTTTCGGGTGCAAGTCTATTAGTGGGAGGCTTCCACACCTTTGTAAAGGGTGTTTCGTTTCCTCCCAACCAATGTGGGATCTCACAATCCACCCCCTTGCAATCATTTCCTTCTCCAATCAAAGTGGGACCTCCCAATCTACTTTCTTCGGGGCCGAGCGTCCTTGTTGACACACTGCCTTTGTCCACCCACTTTGGGGCTCAATCTCCTCGCTGGCACATCGCCCGATGTCTTGCTCTATACCAAACGGCCCAAGCTCACCGCTAGCAGATATCATCCTCTTTGGGGTTTTCCCTTTCGGGCTTCCCTCAAGATTTTTAAAAAGCCTCAGCTAGCAGGAGGTTTCCACTCCCTTGTAAGAGGTGTTTCGTTATTCTCCCTAACCGATGTTCTCCTTCCTAGCATATGTGGGATCTCACGTCTTTTTCTCCAAAATATAGAGTCCTCCCTTGTAAATTTTAAGATTTTGGGGAAACCCAGGTGGAAATGAATGTAAATTTTGTTGGTGGCAGTATGCAGTGGGGTTTGTAAGTGGAGGACAGTACTACGGAGCCCAGGCAAGCATGACCGTATGGAAGCCGCGGGTCAACTATCCATTCGAGTTCAGCCTCTCACAGATATGGCTCGTCTCCGGTACATTACCACATGATCTCAACACCATTGAAGCTGGGTGGCAGGTAACTTTCTAAACCGATTCAATCTTCTGATCCATACAAATTTTAATTCTATGCCTAACTTTTCTATATAGGTTTACCCCAAGATGTATGGAGACAACAATACAAGATTCTTCACTTATTGGACGGTAAGAACACTAAAACACAAAAATTATCAACAAAATCAGATTGAAAATGAAATGACGGTAACTTTTTGGATGAACAGTCCGACGCATATCAAGCAACAGGCTGCTACAATTTAATCTGTCCAGGCTTCGTTCAAACCAACCGTAGAATCGCCATTGGAGCTACAATTGCTCCAACTTCCTCCTACAACGGCGCCCAATTCAGTATCAGCTTACTGGTTTGGAAGGTAACCGATTTCAATTTCATGCGTTTTCTTGAAGATTATGAGTCCAAATTGAATTGGGGGTTGTTGTTTGTGGTTGTTCAAAGGATCCGAAGCACGGGGATTGGTGGTTGGAATACGGCTCGGGAGTGGTGATCGGGTACTGGCCGGCGTTTTTGTTCACTCACCTTCGAAGCCACGCAACGAAGACACAGTTTGGCGGAGAGGTGGTGAATAAGAGGTCGTGGGGATTTCACACGGCGACGGAAATGGGGAGTGGGCATTTCGCCGGCGAGGGGTTCCGAAAAGCTGCTTATTTTCGTAATATGAAGGTTGTGAATTTGGATAATAGGTTGATTCCATTGTCGGATTTGGAGGTTTGGGCAGATAATCCAAATTGCTATAATATTCAACCTCGAAATGATAGAGTTTGGGGAAATTACTTTTACTATGGAGGGCCCGGAAGAAATGTGAACTGCCCTTAATTAATTTAATTTTCTCGTGGGTGGTTTTTATTTTAATTATAATTTTTGTTAATGTTTTTTTTTTTTTTTTTTTTTTTCTTTCAAATTTAGATCACTAAAATGTGAGAACGAGAAGACCATGGTAAATTTTTTATGGAAGAAATAGAGACTATGGTTGTGATATTTATTAAAGACTAGCATTTAACTTGTGGAGACCTCTTCCGAGCAAAATAAAAGTGTAAAAATACTTCGATGGGAGAGAGTGAAAATAAGCTAAAGATGGGAGATAGAGTGAAAAGACCGCTAACAGGGTCGAGATAAAATCCCATTTAAATAGAGAATAAAAGAGGGAATGAAAAGACTTTATAGGTGGAACAGTGCGGTATGAGAATGTGAAAAGACCTAATAAATAAATTATGTCGAGATAAAATCACATCTTGATAGTTAGAACGGGGCAGAATGAGAGTGAGAAGAGAGTGAAAAACCCCTAATAGTTGAAAAGGGTCGAGATGAAATCTCATTTAAACAAAGAATAAAAGAAGAAATGAAAAATCCTTGATAGGCAAACGAGGTCGAGACATGAATTATATTTCTCATCTTCATCTCTTATCCCTTCCCAATCACCACTCGCACCACCCTTTATACATCTAATCCATAAAAAAAAAAAATCTCTAACTAGGATAAAAAAAATGAGTAGAAGATGATAATTACAATAGAATAGTTCAATAAATACCCCTAAGCAATTATGAAAAACTTAGAACATGCAATAAACCACCCGAACAATTTCGAGATAAAACAAGAAAGAGTTAAAACATATAACACCATAGTTTTTTAGTAGGTTAGTCAAACTCGACCACCTACTTCAAAGCCGGAACAAACTTTACTCTTTCCTCGAATAAGAGCCCAACCGCTACACAGCTCTTTTTACGAGTTCAAGAGCAAACTCAATTATTTCCACGACTTATGATCAAACCGGTACAAGTATTTGAATTTTGCAGTAACACACCGCAACTCTCTAAAAAGAACAGTAGATTCATAATTTGATCACTCAAATAAGACGGAGAGTCACCCTGGACACTCTAGTAAAGAAATCATGGAAATGATGTGTTATAATATAGAGAAGAGAATGAGTTTAAGAGAAGTGGCAAAAATAGTTATTAATACTGTACCCAACAAAAAAAAACCAACTTTATTTATTTTTTGTTTTTTTAAAATATAATAATATAATAATATAATATAGTATAAAAATAATAAAAATCAATTTGAATTTAGATTTTTTTAAAAATATTTTTTATAATTCAAATTATATAGGATGTATAAGTAATTTTATTTCTATTTTTTAAAAAGTAAATTGAAACTCCACCCTTCGATACTCCTGAAATAAATGTCATACTTTGATTGGTCCATGATGTCAATTTTACCGTCACATTATCACGTCACGTATCTTTTTTCGACTGCAACTTCTTCGTTTTTTCTCTGATTT
Organism: Cucurbita moschata; assembly: GCF_002738365.1. Classification (NCBI taxonomy): domain Eukaryota; kingdom Viridiplantae; phylum Streptophyta; class Magnoliopsida; order Cucurbitales; family Cucurbitaceae; genus Cucurbita; species Cucurbita moschata. Next base: position 696,382 of record NW_019268527.1, read on the forward strand.
GAGTGATTGAAAAAGGGGTTGAAATCGTTATTCTCAACCTTACATATACGATTCAAAATACAGATAGTTTGTTAATAATTAAGTATAGGTTTGTTATCATCAAAACATAATTAATTAGATTATGAGAGTGTAGGTTTGTTATCATCAAAACATCAATTAATTAGACTGTGGGCCAAAAGCCAACAATAGCTTTTTTTTTTTAAGATGATTTCAAGAAAGATGGTAGGAAATTCATAAACCTAAATAATACATGTCCAAATAATAATATCGATGCATTTTAATGTATTATCATAAATTTCGTACTTGAAATTCACTCAAGAGCATATTCTCCCTCTGTATTTATGCCTCAATAAATTATGAAACATCACAACAACGAAGTGATTCATAAATTACAAAACAACAAACTTAGAACATATCTTTCTTAATTTTCATCCGCTTTGGAATCATAAAAAAGAACAATTGAAAAATGATAAATTAAGAATGACATAATGGCTCTCGGAGAATATGCTTTCAAAAATTATAAACAAGATTATAAAATTCAGCAACATATATCACAACTAATAATACCAAACTTAAGCCTATTTTTTAAAAAATTTATTGGATTGGTGAAAATATCAGCTAATTGATTAGTAAAGCTTACAAAATCAAGAATAATATGTCAATTTTGTACCTGCTCTCTAATACAATGACGTCCAAGTCAATATGTTTAGTTTTAAGAACGATGAATATGATTTTTGGTTAAATTGACGGCATAATAGTATCACAAAATATTGGCACACTATCAAATTTTAATAAAAAATCCCCAATAGTTTGTTTCATCCAAAGAATTTGAGCACAACAACTGGCAACCGTAATATATTCCGCTTCGGTAGTAGCTAAGGCAACCGAATTTTGCTTTTTACTAAACCAAGAAACTAATGAACTGCCATGAAATTGACGAGTTCCACCGGTACTTTTACGATCAAGTAAATTTCTAGCAAAATCCGCATAAGAATATCCTAACAATTTAAACTCAGCCTTTCTATGATACTACGCTCCTAAGTTAATAGTCTCAAGCAAATATTTAAATATTCTTTTAATTGCATGTAAATGAGATGCTCTAGGACAAGATTGAAACCTAGCACAAAAACATACACTGAACATAATATCGGGTCTACTGGCGACCGAATCGTACCTCTATAAGATTTAATATCCACACATTTACCTTTTTCATCCTTGTCAAGCTTAGTGGATGTGCTCATTGGAGTTTTTGCAATCTTACCTTCGTTGAACTTGAATCTTTTGAGTAAATCTTTAGTGTATTTCTCTTATTTATGAAGATACCGTTTTGAGTTGTTTGATTTGAATTCCAAGAAAGAAACTGAGCCCTCCCATCATACTCATCAACTCTCTTGATATAAAGAACGATTAGTAGCCTATCAATTTCTTTAATTTTAACAATAAGAGTAGTGTCGAGTTTACTCATTTTAAAATCATTCCCACTGAGAAAATTAACAAGTCTATCGTACCAAGTTGGAGCTTGTTTTAAGCCATCAAGAGCCTTTTAAAACTTATATGCATCGGCGGAAAATAAAAATTTCCAAATACGGGAGGTTGTTCTACATAAACTTCCTCCATAATATAACCATTTAAGAATGCACTTTTCGCATCCATTTGATACAATATAAAATTTTCGTAAGGATTAAAAGCGAGTAACATTCTAATAGCTTCTAATCTAGCGACGGGTGCAAAAGTTTCTTCATAGTCTATACCTTCCCTCCCGACATTAACCTTGAGCTATAAGTCAAGCTTTATTGCCAACGATATTCCAATTTGCATCAATTTTATTTCTAAAAACAGTTCCAATAATGAAAATACTAGAGGGCCTAGGGACTAATTCCCAAATTTTGTTCATTTCAAGTTGATTTAGAGTTGTTGCGCAGCTAAAATCCAAAACTCATCATTTTTTGCATCCTTAAGATTTTTTGCTTCAGTTTGAGAAATAAATGTAAGATTATTAAAAAAAAATTAATAGAAGGACGAGTTTTCACACCTTGTTCGAGATCGCCAATAATATAGTCCTTGAGATGAGATAAGACATACCTCCATTCTTCTAGCATTGATGAAGAACCTTCATTCTCCTTCTCATCTCAGTTTACTTTTTCCGAAACAGTTTCTTTCATTTTGTCACTCACAAGTAAAATTACAGAATTTCTTTCTCAATCATGACGGTAAATAGACTCATTAGGAATATTATTACAAGATTCATCCAATACACATGCATAGATTTCCTCATAACTAAAATTCTCTCGTTAAAAACTCTATGAACTTTAGAGGAATAACCAAGAAAAATACCAATAGAATCAAAATTTTCTATTTCCAGTTTTTCAAAATAAAAAACTTTTAAATACCCAATATTTGGGATTTGATTATGCCAAATTCACAAGGAGTTTTATCTGAGGAGGGTCTAATTAAAACTCTATTTGAAAGCGGTATTAACGGATTCCGTCCAAAAAAAATATTTTGGTAAGTCATACCCGTTTAGCATTGATATAGCAAATTCGTGTAAAGTACGATTTTTCTTTTCAACCACACCATTTTGTCGAGGAGTCGAGCAGTCATGAGAAAAACCATTATCTTCACAAATTTTTTTCAAATGCTACCGTGTCAAATTCTCCTCCATTAACACTCCTAGTAATAAAAAAAAAACTCTTTTTACAAAACTAGCAAATCTTTTCAAGACGTCATTATTATGTTTTATCATCGAAACCCAAGTAAATCTCGAAAAATCATAGTCATTCCCTTCCTAACTAGGTATTTTAAAAGGGCCAAATAAATCAACTTGTAATAGTTGAAGATGTAGAAAACACATTTTTAAATTTGAAAGCGAAATTGGTTTGCTTAAGCATTTAACAATCCTCACAAATTTTATGTTTTTCAAATTTAAATTTAGGAAGACCCGCAACTAATGAATTTTTCGAGATATTTGAAATAAGTGCATATTAGCACGTTCTAATCTTCTATGTCAAGCCAAGAATTATCATGCAAAGTCGAAAGACATTCATTATTTGTAGGATAATCCTTTGAATCAATAGTGTACACATTGTTATCTCTATTTCCAACAAACAAAACTTTTCTATCACTACTATTCTCAATTATGCAATTATTTTTTATCAAATATAACTCTAAAATCTTTGTCAGGTTGATAAGCCATGCTTTAAACCATCAACAAAAAGTACATTTTCAATAAGAGTACAAATGTCATTTTACCTATGGTACCCTCACCAATTATTTTACCCTTTACCACCAAAGGTTACTAAGTCACCGTCCTTCTTCGAATAATTCACAAACTTTGATTGATTGGGACCACTAGTACCACTTTCTTTGGAGGCTTTCAAACAAACCTAAAACAAATATTCAAAATTGACCTTTTGGTACCCATATTTGTTTTGGTCCCAAAAAATTATTCTTCACAAATTTAGGAATCCATTTCATATTTGCATTCATATTAAAGACACTGTACTTGGATAGGTAACAAGAATAATTTTTAATGTAATTAAAGTATTTTTCGTCTTCAATAATAATTCAACTAAACAATTTCATAAATATATTCGCAGCGGACAAACACAAAAAAAAAAGAATGAACCATAACCTATTCAATTCCAATTTTAAATTTCTTTTTATTATTATTATTATTTTTTTTTTTTTTTGTTGAAACAGCTGCCAGATGAGAGGACCCAACTTTAAGCCACAAAAAGAATGAAACAGTTAATTCCCGCTCCCGTGCTCTAAAACTCATATATGTATATATTATACTAAGAAAAAGAAAGAAGACAAACACAAAAGACAATGACCCATGTTTTTTTTTTCGGATTAAATATGGATTCTAAAACTTTCCACCGTCCTCGTCTTCCTGTTCTTGTTTTTTCCCTTCTTGTCGTTTCATCGTTTTGTCGTCCCGACAAAAAAATCCATCCCAATAACCATACGGCGGCGTTCCGGTCGGAGAATCAGTTGAAGAAATTGAAGCTTATTCNGTCTTCAATAATAATTCAACTAAACAATTTCATAAATATATTCGCAGCGGACAAACACGAAAAAAAAGAATGAACCATAACCTATTCAATTCCAATTTTAAATTTCTTTTTATTATTATTATTATTATTATTATTATTTTTGTTGAAACAGCTGCCAGATGAGAGGACCCAACTTTAAGCCACAAAAAGAATGAAACAGTTAATTCCCGCTCCCGTGCTCTAAAACTCATATATGTATATATTATACTAAGAAAAAGAAAGAAGACAAACACAAAAGACAATGACCCATGTTTTTTTTTTCGGATTAAATATGGATTCTAAAACTTTCCACCGTCCTCGTCTTCCTGTTCTTGTTTTTTCCCTTCTTGTCGTTTCATCGTTTTGTCGTCCCGACAAAAAAATCCATCCCAATAACCATACGGCGGCGTTCCGGTCGGAGAATCAGTTGAAGAAATTGAAGCTTATTCAAGCTGATCTTAACCGAATCAACAAGTTGCCTGTCAAAACCATTCAGGTCTGTAACTCTTGTTTAATCTCCTCTGTTTTGGAGCTTGATTGTGATGCTTTTATTTGGGTGCAGAGTCCGGATGGTGACTTTATAGATTGTGTTGAAACTCATCGGCAGCTAGCTTTTGATCATCCATTGCTCAAAGGAAAGAAGCCATTGGTAAGTTCAAGGAATCTGAGGCTAAATTTTCGAAATGGGTTTTGTTTTTAATTGTGGAAATGCTGTTTCAGGATCCGCCGGAGAGACCGTATAACCAGAGCCATTCCGGTGAGGTGGAGACGGAAATGTTCCAATTATGGAGCATGTCCGGAGAATCCTGCCCAGAGGGGACAGTTCCGATCAGAAGAACGACAGAAGAGGATATGTTGAGAGCGAGTTCGGTTCAGAGATTTGGAAGAAAAGCAAGCGGAGACTCTCCCAGCAAAGGTCATGAGGTCAGTCTTTAACCAACTTAAACTCAGTTACCTAGTCGATATTGTTCTCTTTCGGCTTTTCCCTTCCGGAGAAGAAGTTTAACACTCCTGTAAAGAGGGTGTTTAGTTCTTCTCCCAACCAATGTGGGGATCTCACAATGTACCCCTTCGGGGCCTGTTCTCTTTCGACTTTTCCTTTTCGGGTGCAAGTCTATTAGTGGGAGGCTTCCACACCTTTGTAAAGGGTGTTTCGTTTCCTCCCAACCAATGTGGGATCTCACAATCCACCCCCTTGCAATCATTTCCTTCTCCAATCAAAGTGGGACCTCCCAATCTACTTTCTTCGGGGCCGAGCGTCCTTGTTGACACACTGCCTTTGTCCACCCACTTTGGGGCTCAATCTCCTCGCTGGCACATCGCCCGATGTCTTGCTCTATACCAAACGGCCCAAGCTCACCGCTAGCAGATATCATCCTCTTTGGGGTTTTCCCTTTCGGGCTTCCCTCAAGATTTTTAAAAAGCCTCAGCTAGCAGGAGGTTTCCACTCCCTTGTAAGAGGTGTTTCGTTATTCTCCCTAACCGATGTTCTCCTTCCTAGCATATGTGGGATCTCACGTCTTTTTCTCCAAAATATAGAGTCCTCCCTTGTAAATTTTAAGATTTTGGGGAAACCCAGGTGGAAATGAATGTAAATTTTGTTGGTGGCAGTATGCAGTGGGGTTTGTAAGTGGAGGACAGTACTACGGAGCCCAGGCAAGCATGACCGTATGGAAGCCGCGGGTCAACTATCCATTCGAGTTCAGCCTCTCACAGATATGGCTCGTCTCCGGTACATTACCACATGATCTCAACACCATTGAAGCTGGGTGGCAGGTAACTTTCTAAACCGATTCAATCTTCTGATCCATACAAATTTTAATTCTATGCCTAACTTTTCTATATAGGTTTACCCCAAGATGTATGGAGACAACAATACAAGATTCTTCACTTATTGGACGGTAAGAACACTAAAACACAAAAATTATCAACAAAATCAGATTGAAAATGAAATGACGGTAACTTTTTGGATGAACAGTCCGACGCATATCAAGCAACAGGCTGCTACAATTTAATCTGTCCAGGCTTCGTTCAAACCAACCGTAGAATCGCCATTGGAGCTACAATTGCTCCAACTTCCTCCTACAACGGCGCCCAATTCAGTATCAGCTTACTGGTTTGGAAGGTAACCGATTTCAATTTCATGCGTTTTCTTGAAGATTATGAGTCCAAATTGAATTGGGGGTTGTTGTTTGTGGTTGTTCAAAGGATCCGAAGCACGGGGATTGGTGGTTGGAATACGGCTCGGGAGTGGTGATCGGGTACTGGCCGGCGTTTTTGTTCACTCACCTTCGAAGCCACGCAACGAAGACACAGTTTGGCGGAGAGGTGGTGAATAAGAGGTCGTGGGGATTTCACACGGCGACGGAAATGGGGAGTGGGCATTTCGCCGGCGAGGGGTTCCGAAAAGCTGCTTATTTTCGTAATATGAAGGTTGTGAATTTGGATAATAGGTTGATTCCATTGTCGGATTTGGAGGTTTGGGCAGATAATCCAAATTGCTATAATATTCAACCTCGAAATGATAGAGTTTGGGGAAATTACTTTTACTATGGAGGGCCCGGAAGAAATGTGAACTGCCCTTAATTAATTTAATTTTCTCGTGGGTGGTTTTTATTTTAATTATAATTTTTGTTAATGTTTTTTTTTTTTTTTTTTTTTTTCTTTCAAATTTAGATCACTAAAATGTGAGAACGAGAAGACCATGGTAAATTTTTTATGGAAGAAATAGAGACTATGGTTGTGATATTTATTAAAGACTAGCATTTAACTTGTGGAGACCTCTTCCGAGCAAAATAAAAGTGTAAAAATACTTCGATGGGAGAGAGTGAAAATAAGCTAAAGATGGGAGATAGAGTGAAAAGACCGCTAACAGGGTCGAGATAAAATCCCATTTAAATAGAGAATAAAAGAGGGAATGAAAAGACTTTATAGGTGGAACAGTGCGGTATGAGAATGTGAAAAGACCTAATAAATAAATTATGTCGAGATAAAATCACATCTTGATAGTTAGAACGGGGCAGAATGAGAGTGAGAAGAGAGTGAAAAACCCCTAATAGTTGAAAAGGGTCGAGATGAAATCTCATTTAAACAAAGAATAAAAGAAGAAATGAAAAATCCTTGATAGGCAAACGAGGTCGAGACATGAATTATATTTCTCATCTTCATCTCTTATCCCTTCCCAATCACCACTCGCACCACCCTTTATACATCTAATCCATAAAAAAAAAAAATCTCTAACTAGGATAAAAAAAATGAGTAGAAGATGATAATTACAATAGAATAGTTCAATAAATACCCCTAAGCAATTATGAAAAACTTAGAACATGCAATAAACCACCCGAACAATTTCGAGATAAAACAAGAAAGAGTTAAAACATATAACACCATAGTTTTTTAGTAGGTTAGTCAAACTCGACCACCTACTTCAAAGCCGGAACAAACTTTACTCTTTCCTCGAATAAGAGCCCAACCGCTACACAGCTCTTTTTACGAGTTCAAGAGCAAACTCAATTATTTCCACGACTTATGATCAAACCGGTACAAGTATTTGAATTTTGCAGTAACACACCGCAACTCTCTAAAAAGAACAGTAGATTCATAATTTGATCACTCAAATAAGACGGAGAGTCACCCTGGACACTCTAGTAAAGAAATCATGGAAATGATGTGTTATAATATAGAGAAGAGAATGAGTTTAAGAGAAGTGGCAAAAATAGTTATTAATACTGTACCCAACAAAAAAAAACCAACTTTATTTATTTTTTGTTTTTTTAAAATATAATAATATAATAATATAATATAGTATAAAAATAATAAAAATCAATTTGAATTTAGATTTTTTTAAAAATATTTTTTATAATTCAAATTATATAGGATGTATAAGTAATTTTATTTCTATTTTTTAAAAAGTAAATTGAAACTCCACCCTTCGATACTCCTGAAATAAATGTCATACTTTGATTGGTCCATGATGTCAATTTTACCGTCACATTATCACGTCACGTATCTTTTTTCGACTGCAACTTCTTCGTTTTTTCTCTGATTTGAGTGATTGAAAAAGGGGTTGAAATCGTTATTCTCAACCTTACATATACGATTCAAAATACAGATAGTTTGTTAATAATTAAGTATAGGTTTGTTATCATCAAAACATAATTAATTAGATTATGAGAGTGTAGGTTTGTTATCATCAAAACATCAATTAATTAGACTGTGGGCCAAAAGCCAACAATAGCTTTTTTTTTTTAAGATGATTTCAAGAAAGATGGTAGGAAATTCATAAACCTAAATAATACATGTCCAAATAATAATATCGATGCATTTTAATGTATTATCATAAATTTCGTACTTGAAATTCACTCAAGAGCATATTCTCCCTCTGTATTTATGCCTCAATAAATTATGAAACATCACAACAACGAAGTGATTCATAAATTACAAAACAACAAACTTAGAACATATCTTTCTTAATTTTCATCCGCTTTGGAATCATAAAAAAGAACAATTGAAAAATGATAAATTAAGAATGACATAATGGCTCTCGGAGAATATGCTTTCAAAAATTATAAACAAGATTATAAAATTCAGCAACATATATCACAACTAATAATACCAAACTTAAGCCTATTTTTTAAAAAATTTATTGGATTGGTGAAAATATCAGCTAATTGATTAGTAAAGCTTACAAAATCAAGAATAATATGTCAATTTTGTACCTGCTCTCTAATACAATGACGTCCAAGTCAATATGTTTAGTTTTAAGAACGATGAATATGATTTTTGGTTAAATTGACGGCATAATAGTATCACAAAATATTGGCACACTATCAAATTTTAATAAAAAATCCCCAATAGTTTGTTTCATCCAAAGAATTTGAGCACAACAACTGGCAACCGTAATATATTCCGCTTCGGTAGTAGCTAAGGCAACCGAATTTTGCTTTTTACTAAACCAAGAAACTAATGAACTGCCATGAAATTGACGAGTTCCACCGGTACTTTTACGATCAAGTAAATTTCTAGCAAAATCCGCATAAGAATATCCTAACAATTTAAACTCAGCCTTTCTATGATACTACGCTCCTAAGTTAATAGTCTCAAGCAAATATTTAAATATTCTTTTAATTGCATGTAAATGAGATGCTCTAGGACAAGATTGAAACCTAGCACAAAAACATACACTGAACATAATATCGGGTCTACTGGCGACCGAATCGTACCTCTATAAGATTTAATATCCACACATTTACCTTTTTCATCCTTGTCAAGCTTAGTGGATGTGCTCATTGGAGTTTTTGCAATCTTACCTTCGTTGAACTTGAATCTTTTGAGTAAATCTTTAGTGTATTTCTCTTATTTATGAAGATACCGTTTTGAGTTGTTTGATTTGAATTCCAAGAAAGAAACTGAGCCCTCCCATCATACTCATCAACTCTCTTGATATAAAGAACGATTAGTAGCCTATCAATTTCTTTAATTTTAACAATAAGAGTAGTGTCGAGTTTACTCATTTTAAAATCATTCCCACTGAGAAAATTAACAAGTCTATCGTACCAAGTTGGAGCTTGTTTTAAGCCATCAAGAGCCTTTTAAAACTTATATGCATCGGCGGAAAATAAAAATTTCCAAATACGGGAGGTTGTTCTACATAAACTTCCTCCATAATATAACCATTTAAGAATGCACTTTTCGCATCCATTTGATACAATATAAAATTTTCGTAAGGATTAAAAGCGAGTAACATTCTAATAGCTTCTAATCTAGCGACGGGTGCAAAAGTTTCTTCATAGTCTATACCTTCCCTCCCGACATTAACCTTGAGCTATAAGTCAAGCTTTATTGCCAACGATATTCCAATTTGCATCAATTTTATTTCTAAAAACAGTTCCAATAATGAAAATACTAGAGGGCCTAGGGACTAATTCCCAAATTTTGTTCATTTCAAGTTGATTTAGAGTTGTTGCGCAGCTAAAATCCAAAACTCATCATTTTTTGCATCCTTAAGATTTTTTGCTTCAGTTTGAGAAATAAATGTAAGATTATTAAAAAAAAATTAATAGAAGGACGAGTTTTCACACCTTGTTCGAGATCGCCAATAATATAGTCCTTGAGATGAGATAAGACATACCTCCATTCTTCTAGCATTGATGAAGAACCTTCATTCTCCTTCTCATCTCAGTTTACTTTTTCCGAAACAGTTTCTTTCATTTTGTCACTCACAAGTAAAATTACAGAATTTCTTTCTCAATCATGACGGTAAATAGACTCATTAGGAATATTATTACAAGATTCATCCAATACACATGCATAGATTTCCTCATAACTAAAATTCTCTCGTTAAAAACTCTATGAACTTTAGAGGAATAACCAAGAAAAATACCAATAGAATCAAAATTTTCTATTTCCAGTTTTTCAAAATAAAAAACTTTTAAATACCCAATATTTGGGATTTGATTATGCCAAATTCACAAGGAGTTTTATCTGAGGAGGGTCTAATTAAAACTCTATTTGAAAGCGGTATTAACGGATTCCGTCCAAAAAAAATATTTTGGTAAGTCATACCCGTTTAGCATTGATATAGCAAATTCGTGTAAAGTACGATTTTTCTTTTCAACCACACCATTTTGTCGAGGAGTCGAGCAGTCATGAGAAAAACCATTATCTTCACAAATTTTTTTCAAATGCTACCGTGTCAAATTCTCCTCCATTAACACTCCTAGTAATAAAAAAAAAACTCTTTTTACAAAACTAGCAAATCTTTTCAAGACGTCATTATTATGTTTTATCATCGAAACCCAAGTAAATCTCGAAAAATCATAGTCATTCCCTTCCTAACTAGGTATTTTAAAAGGGCCAAATAAATCAACTTGTAATAGTTGAAGATGTAGAAAACACATTTTTAAATTTGAAAGCGAAATTGGTTTGCTTAAGCATTTAACAATCCTCACAAATTTTATGTTTTTCAAATTTAAATTTAGGAAGACCCGCAACTAATGAATTTTTCGAGATATTTGAAATAAGTGCATATTAGCACGTTCTAATCTTCTATGTCAAGCCAAGAATTATCATGCAAAGTCGAAAGACATTCATTATTTGTAGGATAATCCTTTGAATCAATAGTGTACACATTGTTATCTCTATTTCCAACAAACAAAACTTTTCTATCACTACTATTCTCAATTATGCAATTATTTTTTATCAAATATAACTCTAAAATCTTTGTCAGGTTGATAAGCCATGCTTTAAACCATCAACAAAAAGTACATTTTCAATAAGAGTACAAATGTCATTTTACCTATGGTACCCTCACCAATTATTTTACCCTTTACCACCAAAGGTTACTAAGTCACCGTCCTTCTTCGAATAATTCACAAACTTTGATTGATTGGGACCACTAGTACCACTTTCTTTGGAGGCTTTCAAACAAACCTAAAACAAATATTCAAAATTGACCTTTTGGTACCCATATTTGTTTTGGTCCCAAAAAATTATTCTTCACAAATTTAGGAATCCATTTCATATTTGCATTCATATTAAAGACACTGTACTTGGATAGGTAACAAGAATAATTTTTAATGTAATTAAAGTATTTTTCGTCTTCAATAATAATTCAACTAAACAATTTCATAAATATATTCGCAGCGGACAAACACAAAAAAAAAAGAATGAACCATAACCTATTCAATTCCAATTTTAAATTTCTTTTTATTATTATTATTATTTTTTTTTTTTTTTGTTGAAACAGCTGCCAGATGAGAGGACCCAACTTTAAGCCACAAAAAGAATGAAACAGTTAATTCCCGCTCCCGTGCTCTAAAACTCATATATGTATATATTATACTAAGAAAAAGAAAGAAGACAAACACAAAAGACAATGACCCATGTTTTTTTTTTCGGATTAAATATGGATTCTAAAACTTTCCACCGTCCTCTTCTTCCTGTTCTTGTTTTTTCCCTTCTTGTCGTTTCATCGTTTTGTCGTCCCGACAAAAAAATCCATCCCAATAACCATACGGCGGCGTTCCGGTCGGAGAATCAGTTGAAGAAATTGAAGCTTATTCAAGCTGATCTTAACCGAATCAACAAGTTGCCTGTCAAAACCATTCAGGTCTGTAACTCTTGTTTAATCTCCTCTGTTTTGGAGCTTGATTGTGATGCTTTTATTTGGGTGCAGAGTCCGGATGGTGACTTTATAGATTGTGTTGAAACTCATCGGCAGCTAGCTTTTGATCATCCATTGCTCAAAGGAAAGAAGCCATTGGTAAGTTCAAGGAATCTGAGGCTAAATTTTCGAAATGGGTTTTGTTTTTAATTGTGGAAATGCTGTTTCAGGATCCGCCGGAGAGACCGTATAACCAGAGCCATTCCGGTGAGGTGGAGACGGAAATGTTCCAATTATGGAGCATGTCCGGAGAATCCTGCCCAGAGGGGACAGTTCCGATCAGAAGAACGACAGAAGAGGATATGTTGAGAGCAAGTTCGGTTCAGAGATTTGGAAGAAAAGCAAGCGGAGACTCTCCCAGCAAAGGTCATGAGGTCAGTCTTTAACCAACTTAAACTCAGTTACCTAGTCGATATTGTTCTCTTTCGGCTTTTCCCTTCCGGAGAAGAAGTTTAACACTCCTATAAAGAGGGTGTTTAGTTCTTCTCCCAACCAATGTGGGGATCTCACAATGTACCCCTTCGGGGCCTGTTCTCTTTCGACTTTTCCTTTTCGGGTGCAAGTCTATTAGTGGGAGGCTTCCACACCTTTGTAAAGGGTGTTTCGTTTCCTCCCAACCAATGTGGGATCTCACAATCCACCCCCTTGCAATCATTTCCTTCTCCAATCAAAGTGGGACCTCCCAATCTACTTTCTTCGGGGCCGAGCGTCCTTGTTGACACACTGCCTTTGTCCACCCACTTTGGGGCTCAATCTCCTCGCTGGCACATCGCCCGATGTCTTGCTCTATACCAAACGGCCCAAGCTCACCGCTAGCAGATATCATCCTCTTTGGGGTTTTCCCTTTCGGGCTTCCCTCAAGATTTTTAAAAAGCCTCAGCTAGCAGGAGGTTTCCACTCCCTTGTAAGAGGTGTTTCGTTATTCTCCCTAACCGATGTTCTCCTTCCTAGCATATGTGGGATCTCACGTCTTTTTCTCCAAAATATAGAGTCCTCCCTTGTAAATTTTAAGATTTTGGGGAAACCCAGGTGGAAATGAATGTAAATTTTGTTGGTGGCAGTATGCAGTGGGGTTTGTAAGTGGAGGACAGTACTACGGAGCCCAGGCAAGCATGACCGTATGGAAGCCGCGGGTCAACTATCCATTCGAGTTCAGCCTCTCACAGATATGGCTCGTCTCCGGTACATTACCACATGATCTCAACACCATTGAAGCTGGGTGGCAGGTAACTTTCTAAACCGATTCAATCTTCTGATCCATACAAATTTTAATTCTATGCCTAACTTTTCTATATAGGTTTACCCCAAGATGTATGGAGACAACAATACAAGATTCTTCACTTATTGGACGGTAAGAACACTAAAACACAAAAATTATCAACAAAATCAGATTGAAAATGAAATGACGGTAACTTTTTGGATGAACAGTCCGACGCATATCAAGCAACAGGCTGCTACAATTTAATCTGTCCAGGCTTCGTTCAAACCAACCGTAGAATCGCCATTGGAGCTACAATTGCTCCAACTTCCTCCTACAACGGCGCCCAATTCAGTATCAGCTTACTGGTTTGGAAGGTAACCGATTTCAATTTCATGCGTTTTCTTGAAGATTATGAGTCCAAATTGAATTGGGGGTTGTTGTTTGTGGTTGTTCAAAGGATCCGAAGCACGGGGATTGGTGGTTGGAATACGGCTCGGGAGTGGTGATCGGGTACTGGCCGGCGTTTTTGTTCACTCACCTTCGAAGCCACGCAACGAAGACACAGTTTGGCGGAGAGGTGGTGAATAAGAGGTCGTGGGGATTTCACACGGCGACGGAAATGGGGAGTGGGCATTTCGCCGGCGAGGGGTTCCGAAAAGCTGCTTATTTTCGTAATATGAAGGTTGTGAATTTGGATAATAGGTTGATTCCATTGTCGGATTTGGAGGTTTGGGCAGATAATCCAAATTGCTATAATATTCAACCTCGAAATGATAGAGTTTGGGGAAATTACTTTTACTATGGAGGGCCCGGAAGAAATGTGAACTGCCCTTAATTAATTTAATTTTCTCGTGGGTGGTTTTTATTTTAATTATAATTTTTGTTAATGTTTTTTTTTTTTTTTTTTTTGTCCTTTCAAATTTAGATCACTAAAATGTGAGAACGAGAAGACCATGGTAAATTTTTTATGGAAGAAATAGAGACTATGGTTGTGATATTTATTAAAGACTAGCATTTAACTTGTGGAGACCTCTTCCGAGCAAAATAAAAGTGTAAAAATACTTCGATGGGAGAGAGTGAAAATAAGCTAAAGATGGGAGATAGAGTGAAAAGACCGCTAACAGGGTCGAGATAAAATCCCATTTAAATAGAGAATAAAAGAGGGAATGAAAAGACTTTATAGGTGGAACAGTGCGGTATGAGAATGTGAAAAGACCTAATAAATAAATTATGTCGAGATAAAATCACATCTTGATAGTTAGAACGGGGCAGAATGAGAGTGAGAAGAGAGTGAAAAACCCCTAATAGTTGAAAAGGGTCGAGATGAAATCTCATTTAAACAAAGAATAAAAGAAGAAATGAAAAATCCTTGATAGGCAAACGAGGTCGAGACATGAATTATATTTCTCATCTTCATCTCTTATCCCTTCCCAATCACCACTCGCACCACCCTTTATACATCTAATCCATAAAAAAAAAAAATCTCTAACTAGGATAAAAAAAATGAGTAGAAGATGATAATTACAATAGAATAGTTCAATAAATACCCCTAAGCAATTATGAAAAACTTAGAACATGCAATAAACCACCCGAACAATTTCGAGATAAAACAAGAAAGAGTTAAAACATATAACACCATAGTTTTTTAGTAGGTTAGTCAAACTCGACCACCTACTTCAAAGCCGGAACAAACTTTACTCTTTCCTCGAATAAGAGCCCAACCGCTACACAGCTCTTTTTACGAGTTCAAGAGCAAACTCAATTATTTCCACGACTTATGATCAAACCGGTACAAGTATTTGAATTTTGCAGTAACACACCGCAACTCTCTAAAAAGAACAGTAGATTCATAATTTGATCACTCAAATAAGACGGAGAGTCACCCTGGACACTCTAGTAAAGAAATCATGGAAATGATGTGTTATAATATAGAGAAGAGAATGAGTTTAAGAGAAGTGGCAAAAATAGTTATTAATACTGTACCCAACAAAAAAAAACCAACTTTATTTATTTTTTGTTTTTTTAAAATATAATAATATAATAATATAATATAGTATAAAAATAATAAAAATCAATTTGAATTTAGATTTTTTTAAAAATATTTTTTATAATTCAAATTATATAGGATGTATAAGTAATTTTATTTCTATTTTTTAAAAAGTAAATTGAAACTCCACCCTTCGATACTCCTGAAATAAATGTCATACTTTGATTGGTCCATGATGTCAATTTTACCGTCACATTATCACGTCACGTATCTTTTTTCGACTGCAACTTCTTCGTTTTTTCTCTGATTTGAGTGATTGAAAAAGGGGTTGAAATCGTTATTCTCAACCTTACATATACGATTCAAAATACAGATAGTTTGTTAATAATTAAGTATAGGTTTGTTATCATCAAAACATAATTAATTAGATTATGAGAGTGTAGGTTTGTTATCATCAAAACATCAATTAATTAGACTGTGGGCCAAAAGCCAACAATAGCTTTTTTTTTTTAAGATGATTTCAAGAAAGATGGTAGGAAATTCATAAACCTAAATAATACATGTCCAAATAATAATATCGATGCATTTTAATGTATTATCATAAATTTCGTACTTGAAATTCACTCAAGAGCATATTCTCCCTCTGTATTTATGCCTCAATAAATTATGAAACATCACAACAACGAAGTGATTCATAAATTACAAAACAACAAACTTAGAACATATCTTTCTTAATTTTCATCCGCTTTGGAATCATAAAAAAGAACAATTGAAAAATGATAAATTAAGAATGACATAATGGCTCTCGGAGAATATGCTTTCAAAAATTATAAACAAGATTATAAAATTCAGCAACATATATCACAACTAATAATACCAAACTTAAGCCTATTTTTTAAAAAATTTATTGGATTGGTGAAAATATCAGCTAATTGATTAGTAAAGCTTACAAAATCAAGAATAATATGTCAATTTTGTACCTGCTCTCTAATACAATGACGTCCAAGTCAATATGTTTAGTTTTAAGAACGATGAATATGATTTTTGGTTAAATTGACGGCATAATAGTATCACAAAATATTGGCACACTATCAAATTTTAATAAAAAATCCCCAATAGTTTGTTTCATCCAAAGAATTTGAGCACAACAACTGGCAACCGTAATATATTCCGCTTCGGTAGTAGCTAAGGCAACCGAATTTTGCTTTTTACTAAACCAAGAAACTAATGAACTGCCATGAAATTGACGAGTTCCACCGGTACTTTTACGATCAAGTAAATTTCTAGCAAAATCCGCATAAGAATATCCTAACAATTTAAACTCAGCCTTTCTATGATACTACGCTCCTAAGTTAATAGTCTCAAGCAAATATTTAAATATTCTTTTAATTGCATGTAAATGAGATGCTCTAGGACAAGATTGAAACCTAGCACAAAAACATACACTGAACATAATATCGGGTCTACTGGCGACCGAATCGTACCTCTATAAGATTTAATATCCACACATTTACCTTTTTCATCCTTGTCAAGCTTAGTGGATGTGCTCATTGGAGTTTTTGCAATCTTACCTTCGTTGAACTTGAATCTTTTGAGTAAATCTTTAGTGTATTTCTCTTATTTATGAAGATACCGTTTTGAGTTGTTTGATTTGAATTCCAAGAAAGAAACTGAGCCCTCCCATCATACTCATCAACTCTCTTGATATAAAGAACGATTAGTAGCCTATCAATTTCTTTAATTTTAACAATAAGAGTAGTGTCGAGTTTACTCATTTTAAAATCATTCCCACTGAGAAAATTAACAAGTCTATCGTACCAAGTTGGAGCTTGTTTTAAGCCATCAAGAGCCTTTTAAAACTTATATGCATCGGCGGAAAATAAAAATTTCCAAATACGGGAGGTTGTTCTACATAAACTTCCTCCATAATATAACCATTTAAGAATGCACTTTTCGCATCCATTTGATACAATATAAAATTTTCGTAAGGATTAAAAGCGAGTAACATTCTAATAGCTTCTAATCTAGCGACGGGTGCAAAAGTTTCTTCATAGTCTATACCTTCCCTCCCGACATTAACCTTGAGCTATAAGTCAAGCTTTATTGCCAACGATATTCCAATTTGCATCAATTTTATTTCTAAAAACAGTTCCAATAATGAAAATACTAGAGGGCCTAGGGACTAATTCCCAAATTTTGTTCATTTCAAGTTGATTTAGAGTTGTTGCGCAGCTAAAATCCAAAACTCATCATTTTTTGCATCCTTAAGATTTTTTGCTTCAGTTTGAGAAATAAATGTA
This sequence comes from Cucurbita moschata, assembly GCF_002738365.1. Taxonomy (NCBI): domain Eukaryota; kingdom Viridiplantae; phylum Streptophyta; class Magnoliopsida; order Cucurbitales; family Cucurbitaceae; genus Cucurbita; species Cucurbita moschata. The sequence goes on from NW_019268527.1 coordinate 714,068, forward strand.
AGATTATTAAAAAAAAATTAATAGAAGGACGAGTTTTCACACCTTGTTCGAGATCGCCAATAATATAGTCCTTGAGATGAGATAAGACATACCTCCATTCTTCTAGCATTGATGAAGAACCTTCATTCTCCTTCTCATCTCAGTTTACTTTTTCCGAAACAGTTTCTTTCATTTTGTCACTCACAAGTAAAATTACAGAATTTCTTTCTCAATCATGACGGTAAATAGACTCATTAGGAATATTATTACAAGATTCATCCAATACACATGCATAGATTTCCTCATAACTAAAATTCTCTCGTTAAAAACTCTATGAACTTTAGAGGAATAACCAAGAAAAATACCAATAGAATCAAAATTTTCTATTTCCAGTTTTTCAAAATAAAAAACTTTTAAATACCCAATATTTGGGATTTGATTATGCCAAATTCACAAGGAGTTTTATCTGAGGAGGGTCTAATTAAAACTCTATTTGAAAGCGGTATTAACGGATTCCGTCCAAAAAAAATATTTTGGTAAGTCATACCCGTTTAGCATTGATATAGCAAATTCGTGTAAAGTACGATTTTTCTTTTCAACCACACCATTTTGTCGAGGAGTCGAGCAGTCATGAGAAAAACCATTATCTTCACAAATTTTTTTCAAATGCTACCGTGTCAAATTCTCCTCCATTAACACTCCTAGTAATAAAAAAAAAACTCTTTTTACAAAACTAGCAAATCTTTTCAAGACGTCATTATTATGTTTTATCATCGAAACCCAAGTAAATCTCGAAAAATCATAGTCATTCCCTTCCTAACTAGGTATTTTAAAAGGGCCAAATAAATCAACTTGTAATAGTTGAAGATGTAGAAAACACATTTTTAAATTTGAAAGCGAAATTGGTTTGCTTAAGCATTTAACAATCCTCACAAATTTTATGTTTTTCAAATTTAAATTTAGGAAGACCCGCAACTAATGAATTTTTCGAGATATTTGAAATAAGTGCATATTAGCACGTTCTAATCTTCTATGTCAAGCCAAGAATTATCATGCAAAGTCGAAAGACATTCATTATTTGTAGGATAATCCTTTGAATCAATAGTGTACACATTGTTATCTCTATTTCCAACAAACAAAACTTTTCTATCACTACTATTCTCAATTATGCAATTATTTTTTATCAAATATAACTCTAAAATCTTTGTCAGGTTGATAAGCCATGCTTTAAACCATCAACAAAAAGTACATTTTCAATAAGAGTACAAATGTCATTTTACCTATGGTACCCTCACCAATTATTTTACCCTTTACCACCAAAGGTTACTAAGTCACCGTCCTTCTTCGAATAATTCACAAACTTTGATTGATTGGGACCACTAGTACCACTTTCTTTGGAGGCTTTCAAACAAACCTAAAACAAATATTCAAAATTGACCTTTTGGTACCCATATTTGTTTTGGTCCCAAAAAATTATTCTTCACAAATTTAGGAATCCATTTCATATTTGCATTCATATTAAAGACACTGTACTTGGATAGGTAACAAGAATAATTTTTAATGTAATTAAAGTATTTTTCGTCTTCAATAATAATTCAACTAAACAATTTCATAAATATATTCGCAGCGGACAAACACAAAAAAAAAAGAATGAACCATAACCTATTCAATTCCAATTTTAAATTTCTTTTTATTATTATTATTATTTTTTTTTTTTTTTGTTGAAACAGCTGCCAGATGAGAGGACCCAACTTTAAGCCACAAAAAGAATGAAACAGTTAATTCCCGCTCCCGTGCTCTAAAACTCATATATGTATATATTATACTAAGAAAAAGAAAGAAGACAAACACAAAAGACAATGACCCATGTTTTTTTTTTCGGATTAAATATGGATTCTAAAACTTTCCACCGTCCTCTTCTTCCTGTTCTTGTTTTTTCCCTTCTTGTCGTTTCATCGTTTTGTCGTCCCGACAAAAAAATCCATCCCAATAACCATACGGCGGCGTTCCGGTCGGAGAATCAGTTGAAGAAATTGAAGCTTATTCAAGCTGATCTTAACCGAATCAACAAGTTGCCTGTCAAAACCATTCAGGTCTGTAACTCTTGTTTAATCTCCTCTGTTTTGGAGCTTGATTGTGATGCTTTTATTTGGGTGCAGAGTCCGGATGGTGACTTTATAGATTGTGTTGAAACTCATCGGCAGCTAGCTTTTGATCATCCATTGCTCAAAGGAAAGAAGCCATTGGTAAGTTCAAGGAATCTGAGGCTAAATTTTCGAAATGGGTTTTGTTTTTAATTGTGGAAATGCTGTTTCAGGATCCGCCGGAGAGACCGTATAACCAGAGCCATTCCGGTGAGGTGGAGACGGAAATGTTCCAATTATGGAGCATGTCCGGAGAATCCTGCCCAGAGGGGACAGTTCCGATCAGAAGAACGACAGAAGAGGATATGTTGAGAGCGAGTTCGGTTCAGAGATTTGGAAGAAAAGCAAGCGGAGACTCTCCCAGCAAAGGTCATGAGGTCAGTCTTTAACCAACTTAAACTCAGTTACCTAGTCGATATTGTTCTCTTTCGGCTTTTCCCTTCCGGAGAAGAAGTTTAACACTCCTATAAAGAGGGTGTTTAGTTCTTCTCCCAACCAATGTGGGGATCTCACAATGTACCCCTTCGGGGCCTGTTCTCTTTCGACTTTTCCTTTTCGGGTGCAAGTCTATTAGTGGGAGGCTTCCACACCTTTGTAAAGGGTGTTTCGTTTCCTCCCAACCAATGTGGGATCTCACAATCCACCCCCTTGCAATCATTTCCTTCTCCAATCAAAGTGGGACCTCCCAATCTACTTTCTTCGGGGCCGAGCGTCCTTGTTGACACACTGCCTTTGTCCACCCACTTTGGGGCTCAATCTCCTCGCTGGCACATCGCCCGATGTCTTGCTCTATACCAAACGGCCCAAGCTCACCGCTAGCAGATATCATCCTCTTTGGGGTTTTCCCTTTCGGGCTTCCCTCAAGATTTTTAAAAAGCCTCAGCTAGCAGGAGGTTTCCACTCCCTTGTAAGAGGTGTTTCGTTATTCTCCCTAACCGATGTTCTCCTTCCTAGCATATGTGGGATCTCACGTCTTTTTCTCCAAAATATAGAGTCCTCCCTTGTAAATTTTAAGATTTTGGGGAAACCCAGGTGGAAATGAATGTAAATTTTGTTGGTGGCAGTATGCAGTGGGGTTTGTAAGTGGAGGACAGTACTACGGAGCCCAGGCAAGCATGACCGTATGGAAGCCGCGGGTCAACTATCCATTCGAGTTCAGCCTCTCACAGATATGGCTCGTCTCCGGTACATTACCACATGATCTCAACACCATTGAAGCTGGGTGGCAGGTAACTTTCTAAACCGATTCAATCTTCTGATCCATACAAATTTTAATTCTATGCCTAACTTTTCTATATAGGTTTACCCCAAGATGTATGGAGACAACAATACAAGATTCTTCACTTATTGGACGGTAAGAACACTAAAACACAAAAATTATCAACAAAATCAGATTGAAAATGAAATGACGGTAACTTTTTGGATGAACAGTCCGACGCATATCAAGCAACAGGCTGCTACAATTTAATCTGTCCAGGCTTCGTTCAAACCAACCGTAGAATCGCCATTGGAGCTACAATTGCTCCAACTTCCTCCTACAACGGCGCCCAATTCAGTATCAGCTTACTGGTTTGGAAGGTAACCGATTTCAATTTCATGCGTTTTCTTGAAGATTATGAGTCCAAATTGAATTGGGGGTTGTTGTTTGTGGTTGTTCAAAGGATCCGAAGCACGGGGATTGGTGGTTGGAATACGGCTCGGGAGTGGTGATCGGGTACTGGCCGGCGTTTTTGTTCACTCACCTTCGAAGCCACGCAACGAAGACACAGTTTGGCGGAGAGGTGGTGAATAAGAGGTCGTGGGGATTTCACACGGCGACGGAAATGGGGAGTGGGCATTTCGCCGGCGAGGGGTTCCGAAAAGCTGCTTATTTTCGTAATATGAAGGTTGTGAATTTGGATAATAGGTTGATTCCATTGTCGGATTTGGAGGTTTGGGCAGATAATCCAAATTGCTATAATATTCAACCTCGAAATGATAGAGTTTGGGGAAATTACTTTTACTATGGAGGGCCCGGAAGAAATGTGAACTGCCCTTAATTAATTTAATTTTCTCGTGGGTGGTTTTTATTTTAATTATAATTTTTGTTAATGTTTTTTTTTTTTTTTTTTTTTTTCTTTCAAATTTAGATCACTAAAATGTGAGAACGAGAAGACCATGGTAAATTTTTTATGGAAGAAATAGAGACTATGGTTGTGATATTTATTAAAGACTAGCATTTAACTTGTGGAGACCTCTTCCGAGCAAAATAAAAGTGTAAAAATACTTCGATGGGAGAGAGTGAAAATAAGCTAAAGATGGGAGATAGAGTGAAAAGACCGCTAACAGGGTCGAGATAAAATCCCATTTAAATAGAGAATAAAAGAGGGAATGAAAAGACTTTATAGGTGGAACAGTGCGGTATGAGAATGTGAAAAGACCTAATAAATAAATTATGTCGAGATAAAATCACATCTTGATAGTTAGAACGGGGCAGAATGAGAGTGAGAAGAGAGTGAAAAACCCCTAATAGTTGAAAAGGGTCGAGATGAAATCTCATTTAAACAAAGAATAAAAGAAGAAATGAAAAATCCTTGATAGGCAAACGAGGTCGAGACATGAATTATATTTCTCATCTTCATCTCTTATCCCTTCCCAATCACCACTCGCACCACCCTTTATACATCTAATCCATAAAAAAAAAAAAAATCTCTAACCAGGATAAAAAAAATGAGTAGAAGATGATAATTAGTTCAATAAATACCCCTAAGCAATTATGAAAAACTTAGAACATGCAATAAACCACCCGAACAATTTCGAGATAAAACAAGAAAGAGTTAAAACATATAACACCATAGTTTTTTAGTAGGTTAGTCANAATTGGGGGTTGTTGTTTGTGGTTGTTCAAAGGATCCGAAGCACGGGGATTGGTGGTTGGAATACGGCTCGGGAGTGGTGATCGGGTACTGGCCGGCGTTTTTGTTCACTCACCTTCGAAGCCACGCAACGAAGACACAGTTTGGCGGAGAGGTGGTGAATAAGAGGTCGTGGGGATTTCACACGGCGACGGAAATGGGGAGTGGGCATTTCGCCGGCGAGGGGTTCCGAAAAGCTGCTTATTTTCGTAATATGAAGGTTGTGAATTTGGATAATAGGTTGATTCCATTGTCGGATTTGGAGGTTTGGGCAGATAATCCAAATTGCTATAATATTCAACCTCGAAATGATAGAGTTTGGGGAAATTACTTTTACTATGGAGGGCCCGGAAGAAATGTGAACTGCCCTTAATTAATTTAATTTTCTCGTGGGTGGTTTTTATTTTAATTATAATTTTTGTTAATGTTTTTTTTTTTTTTTTTTTTGTCCTTTCAAATTTAGATCACTAAAATGTGAGAACGAGAAGACCATGGTAAATTTTTTATGGAAGAAATAGAGACTATGGTTGTGATATTTATTAAAGACTAGCATTTAACTTGTGGAGACCTCTTCCGAGCAAAATAAAAGTGTAAAAATACTTCGATGGGAGAGAGTGAAAATAAGCTAAAGATGGGAGATAGAGTGAAAAGACCGCTAACAGGGTCGAGATAAAATCCCATTTAAATAGAGAATAAAAGAGGGAATGAAAAGACTTTATAGGTGGAACAGTGCGGTATGAGAATGTGAAAAGACCTAATAAATAAATTATGTCGAGATAAAATCACATCTTGATAGTTAGAACGGGGCAGAATGAGAGTGAGAAGAGAGTGAAAAACCCCTAATAGTTGAAAAGGGTCGAGATGAAATCTCATTTAAACAAAGAATAAAAGAAGAAATGAAAAATCCTTGATAGGCAAACGAGGTCGAGACATGAATTATATTTCTCATCTTCATCTCTTATCCCTTCCCAATCACCACTCGCACCACCCTTTATACATCTAATCCATAAAAAAAAAAAATCTCTAACTAGGATAAAAAAAATGAGTAGAAGATGATAATTACAATAGAATAGTTCAATAAATACCCCTAAGCAATTATGAAAAACTTAGAACATGCAATAAACCACCCGAACAATTTCGAGATAAAACAAGAAAGAGTTAAAACATATAACACCATAGTTTTTTAGTAGGTTAGTCAAACTCGACCACCTACTTCAAAGCCGGAACAAACTTTACTCTTTCCTCGAATAAGAGCCCAACCGCTACACAGCTCTTTTTACGAGTTCAAGAGCAAACTCAATTATTTCCACGACTTATGATCAAACCGGTACAAGTATTTGAATTTTGCAGTAACACACCGCAACTCTCTAAAAAGAACAGTAGATTCATAATTTGATCACTCAAATAAGACGGAGAGTCACCCTGGACACTCTAGTAAAGAAATCATGGAAATGATGTGTTATAATATAGAGAAGAGAATGAGTTTAAGAGAAGTGGCAAAAATAGTTATTAATACTGTACCCAACAAAAAAAAACCAACTTTATTTATTTTTTGTTTTTTTAAAATATAATAATATAATAATATAATATAGTATAAAAATAATAAAAATCAATTTGAATTTAGATTTTTTTAAAAATATTTTTTATAATTCAAATTATATAGGATGTATAAGTAATTTTATTTCTATTTTTTAAAAAGTAAATTGAAACTCCACCCTTCGATACTCCTGAAATAAATGTCATACTTTGATTGGTCCATGATGTCAATTTTACCGTCACATTATCACGTCACGTATCTTTTTTCGACTGCAACTTCTTCGTTTTTTCTCTGATTTGAGTGATTGAAAAAGGGGTTGAAATCGTTATTCTCAACCTTACATATACGATTCAAAATACAGATAGTTTGTTAATAATTAAGTATAGGTTTGTTATCATCAAAACATAATTAATTAGATTATGAGAGTGTAGGTTTGTTATCATCAAAACATCAATTAATTAGACTGTGGGCCAAAAGCCAACAATAGCTTTTTTTTTTAAGATGATTTCAAGAAAGATGGTAGGAAATTCATAAACCTAAATAATACATGTCCAAATAATAATATCGATGCATTTTAATGTATTATCATAAATTTCGTACTTGAAATTCACTCAAGAGCATATTCTCCCTCTGTATTTATGCCTCAATAAATTATGAAACATCACAACAACGAAGTGATTCATAAATTACAAAACAACAAACTTAGAACATATCTTTCTTAATTTTCATCCGCTTTGGAATCATAAAAAAGAACAATTGAAAAATGATAAATTAAGAATGACATAATGGCTCTCGGAGAATATGCTTTCAAAAATTATAAACAAGATTATAAAATTCAGCAACATATATCACAACTAATAATACCAAACTTAAGCCTATTTTTTAAAAAATTTATTGGATTGGTGAAAATATCAGCTAATTGATTAGTAAAGCTTACAAAATCAAGAATAATATGTCAATTTTGTACCTGCTCTCTAATACAATGACGTCCAAGTCAATATGTTTAGTTTTAAGAACGATGAATATGATTTTTGGTTAAATTGACGGCATAATAGTATCACAAAATATTGGCACACTATCAAATTTTAATAAAAAATCCCCAATAGTTTGTTTCATCCAAAGAATTTGAGCACAACAACTGGCAACCGTAATATATTCCGCTTCGGTAGTAGCTAAGGCAACCGAATTTTGCTTTTTACTAAACCAAGAAACTAATGAACTGCCATGAAATTGACGAGTTCCACCGGTACTTTTACGATCAAGTAAATTTCTAGCAAAATCCGCATAAGAATATCCTAACAATTTAAACTCAGCCTTTCTATGATACTACGCTCCTAAGTTAATAGTCTCAAGCAAATATTTAAATATTCTTTTAATTGCATGTAAATGAGATGCTCTAGGACAAGATTGAAACCTAGCACAAAAACATACACTGAACATAATATCGGGTCTACTGGCGACCGAATCGTACCTCTATAAGATTTAATATCCACACATTTACCTTTTTCATCCTTGTCAAGCTTAGTGGATGTGCTCATTGGAGTTTTTGCAATCTTACCTTCGTTGAACTTGAATCTTTTGAGTAAATCTTTAGTGTATTTCTCTTATTTATGAAGATACCGTTTTGAGTTGTTTGATTTGAATTCCAAGAAAGAAACTGAGCCCTCCCATCATACTCATCAACTCTCTTGATATAAAGAACGATTAGTAGCCTATCAATTTCTTTAATTTTAACAATAAGAGTAGTGTCGAGTTTACTCATTTTAAAATCATTCCCACTGAGAAAATTAACAAGTCTATCGTACCAAGTTGGAGCTTGTTTTAAGCCATCAAGAGCCTTTTAAAACTTATATGCATCGGCGGAAAATAAAAATTTCCAAATACGGGAGGTTGTTCTACATAAACTTCCTCCATAATATAACCATTTAAGAATGCACTTTTCGCATCCATTTGATACAATATAAAATTTTCGTAAGGATTAAAAGCGAGTAACATTCTAATAGCTTCTAATCTAGCGACGGGTGCAAAAGTTTCTTCATAGTCTATACCTTCCCTCCCGACATTAACCTTGAGCTATAAGTCAAGCTTTATTGCCAACGATATTCCAATTTGCATCAATTTTATTTCTAAAAACAGTTCCAATAATGAAAATACTAGAGGGCCTAGGGACTAATTCCCAAATTTTGTTCATTTCAAGTTGATTTAGAGTTGTTGCGCAGCTAAAATCCAAAACTCATCATTTTTTGCATCCTTAAGATTTTTTGCTTCAGTTTGAGAAATAAATGTAAGATTATTAAAAAAAAATTAATAGAAGGACGAGTTTTCACACCTTGTTCGAGATCGCCAATAATATAGTCCTTGAGATGAGATAAGACATACCTCCATTCTTCTAGCATTGATGAAGAACCTTCATTCTCCTTCTCATCTCAGTTTACTTTTTCCGAAACAGTTTCTTTCATTTTGTCACTCACAAGTAAAATTACAGAATTTCTTTCTCAATCATGACGGTAAATAGACTCATTAGGAATATTATTACAAGATTCATCCAATACACATGCATAGATTTCCTCATAACTAAAATTCTCTCGTTAAAAACTCTATGAACTTTAGAGGAATAACCAAGAAAAATACCAATAGAATCAAAATTTTCTATTTCCAGTTTTTCAAAATAAAAAACTTTTAAATACCCAATATTTGGGATTTGATTATGCCAAATTCACAAGGAGTTTTATCTGAGGAGGGTCTAATTAAAACTCTATTTGAAAGCGGTATTAACGGATTCCGTCCAAAAAAAATATTTTGGTAAGTCATACCCGTTTAGCATTGATATAGCAAATTCGTGTAAAGTACGATTTTTCTTTTCAACCACACCATTTTGTCGAGGAGTCGAGCAGTCATGAGAAAAACCATTATCTTCACAAATTTTTTTCAAATGCTACCGTGTCAAATTCTCCTCCATTAACACTCCTAGTAATAAAAAAAAAACTCTTTTTACAAAACTAGCAAATCTTTTCAAGACGTCATTATTATGTTTTATCATCGAAACCCAAGTAAATCTCGAAAAATCATAGTCATTCCCTTCCTAACTAGGTATTTTAAAAGGGCCAAATAAATCAACTTGTAATAGTTGAAGATGTAGAAAACACATTTTTAAATTTGAAAGCGAAATTGGTTTGCTTAAGCATTTAACAATCCTCACAAATTTTATGTTTTTCAAATTTAAATTTAGGAAGACCCGCAACTAATGAATTTTTCGAGATATTTGAAATAAGTGCATATTAGCACGTTCTAATCTTCTATGTCAAGCCAAGAATTATCATGCAAAGTCGAAAGACATTCATTATTTGTAGGATAATCCTTTGAATCAATAGTGTACACATTGTTATCTCTATTTCCAACAAACAAAACTTTTCTATCACTACTATTCTCAATTATGCAATTATTTTTTATCAAATATAACTCTAAAATCTTTGTCAGGTTGATAAGCCATGCTTTAAACCATCAACAAAAAGTACATTTTCAATAAGAGTACAAATGTCATTTTACCTATGGTACCCTCACCAATTATTTTACCCTTTACCACCAAAGGTTACTAAGTCACCGTCCTTCTTCGAATAATTCACAAACTTTGATTGATTGGGACCACTAGTACCACTTTCTTTGGAGGCTTTCAAACAAACCTAAAACAAATATTCAAAATTGACCTTTTGGTACCCATATTTGTTTTGGTCCCAAAAAATTATTCTTCACAAATTTAGGAATCCATTTCATATTTGCATTCATATTAAAGACACTGTACTTGGATAGGTAACAAGAATAATTTTTAATGTAATTAAAGTATTTTTCGTCTTCAATAATAATTCAACTAAACAATTTCATAAATATATTCGCAGCGGACAAACACAAAAAAAAAAGAATGAACCATAACCTATTCAATTCCAATTTTAAATTTCTTTTTATTATTATTATTATTTTTTTTTTTTTTTTTTGAAACAGCTGCCAGATGAGAGGACCCAACTTTAAGCCACAAAAAGAATGAAACAGTTAATTCCCGCTCCCGTGCTCTAAAACTCATATATGTATATATTATACTAAGAAAAAGAAAGAAGACAAACACAAAAGACAATGACCCATGTTTTTTTTTTCGGATTAAATATGGATTCTAAAACTTTCCACCGTCCTCTTCTTCCTGTTCTTGTTTTTTCCCTTCTTGTCGTTTCATCGTTTTGTCGTCCCGACAAAAAAATCCATCCCAATAACCATACGGCGGCGTTCCGGTCGGAGAATCAGTTGAAGAAATTGAAGCTTATTCAAGCTGATCTTAACCGAATCAACAAGTTGCCTGTCAAAACCATTCAGGTCTGTAACTCTTGTTTAATCTCCTCTGTTTTGGAGCTTGATTGTGATGCTTTTATTTGGGTGCAGAGTCCGGATGGTGACTTTATAGATTGTGTTGAAACTCATCGGCAGCTAGCTTTTGATCATCCATTGCTCAAAGGAAAGAAGCCATTGGTAAGTTCAAGGAATCTGAGGCTAAATTTTCGAAATGGGTTTTGTTTTTAATTGTGGAAATGCTGTTTCAGGATCCGCCGGAGAGACCGTATAACCAGAGCCATTCCGGTGAGGTGGAGACGGAAATGTTCCAATTATGGAGCATGTCCGGAGAATCCTGCCCAGAGGGGACAGTTCCGATCAGAAGAACGACAGAAGAGGATATGTTGAGAGCGAGTTCGGTTCAGAGATTTGGAAGAAAAGCAAGCGGAGACTCTCCCAGCAAAGGTCATGAGGTCAGTCTTTAACCAACTTAAACTCAGTTACCTAGTCGATATTGTTCTCTTTCGGCTTTTCCCTTCCGGAGAAGAAGTTTAACACTCCTATAAAGAGGGTGTTTAGTTCTTCTCCCAACCAATGTGGGGATCTCACAATGTACCCCTTCGGGGCCTGTTCTCTTTCGACTTTTCCTTTTCGGGTGCAAGTCTATTAGTGGGAGGCTTCCACACCTTTGTAAAGGGTGTTTCGTTTCCTCCCAACCAATGTGGGATCTCACAATCCACCCCCTTGCAATCATTTCCTTCTCCAATCAAAGTGGGACCTCCCAATCTACTTTCTTCGGGGCCGAGCGTCCTTGTTGACACACTGCCTTTGTCCACCCACTTTGGGGCTCAATCTCCTCGCTGGCACATCGCCCGATGTCTTGCTCTATACCAAACGGCCCAAGCTCACCGCTAGCAGATATCATCCTCTTTGGGGTTTTCCCTTTCGGGCTTCCCTCAAGATTTTTAAAAAGCCTCAGCTAGCAGGAGGTTTCCACTCCCTTGTAAGAGGTGTTTCGTTATTCTCCCTAACCGATGTTCTCCTTCCTAGCATATGTGGGATCTCACGTCTTTTTCTCCAAAATATAGAGTCCTCCCTTGTAAATTTTAAGATTTTGGGGAAACCCAGGTGGAAATGAATGTAAATTTTGTTGGTGGCAGTATGCAGTGGGGTTTGTAAGTGGAGGACAGTACTACGGAGCCCAGGCAAGCATGACCGTATGGAAGCCGCGGGTCAACTATCCATTCGAGTTCAGCCTCTCACAGATATGGCTCGTCTCCGGTACATTACCACATGATCTCAACACCATTGAAGCTGGGTGGCAGGTAACTTTCTAAACCGATTCAATCTTCTGATCCATACAAATTTTAATTCTATGCCTAACTTTTCTATATAGGTTTACCCCAAGATGTATGGAGACAACAATACAAGATTCTTCACTTATTGGACGGTAAGAACACTAAAACACAAAAATTATCAACAAAATCAGATTGAAAATGAAATGACGGTAACTTTTTGGATGAACAGTCCGACGCATATCAAGCAACAGGCTGCTACAATTTAATCTGTCCAGGCTTCGTTCAAACCAACCGTAGAATCGCCATTGGAGCTACAATTGCTCCAACTTCCTCCTACAACGGCGCCCAATTCAGTATCAGCTTACTGGTTTGGAAGGTAACCGATTTCAATTTCATGCGTTTTCTTGAAGATTATGAGTCCAAATTGAATTGGGGGTTGTTGTTTGTGGTTGTTCAAAGGATCCGAAGCACGGGGATTGGTGGTTGGAATACGGCTCGGGAGTGGTGATCGGGTACTGGCCGGCGTTTTTGTTCACTCACCTTCGAAGCCACGCAACGAAGACACAGTTTGGCGGAGAGGTGGTGAATAAGAGGTCGTGGGGATTTCACACGGCGACGGAAATGGGGAGTGGGCATTTCGCCGGCGAGGGGTTCCGAAAAGCTGCTTATTTTCGTAATATGAAGGTTGTGAATTTGGATAATAGGTTGATTCCATTGTCGGATTTGGAGGTTTGGGCAGATAATCCAAATTGCTATAATATTCAACCTCGAAATGATAGAGTTTGGGGAAATTACTTTTACTATGGAGGGCCCGGAAGAAATGTGAACTGCCCTTAATTAATTTAATTTTCTCGTGGGTGGTTTTTATTTTAATTATAATTTTTGTTAATGTTTTTTTTTTTTTTTTTTTTGTCCTTTCAAATTTAGATCACTAAAATGTGAGAACGAGAAGACCATGGTAAATTTTTTATGGAAGAAATAGAGACTATGGTTGTGATATTTATTAAAGACTAGCATTTAACTTGTGGAGACCTCTTCCGAGCAAAATAAAAGTGTAAAAATACTTCGATGGGAGAGAGTGAAAATAAGCTAAAGATGGGAGATAGAGTGAAAAGACCGCTAACAGGGTCGAGATAAAATCCCATTTAAATAGAGAATAAAAGAGGGAATGAAAAGACTTTATAGGTGGAACAGTGCGGTATGAGAATGTGAAAAGACCTAATAAATAAATTATGTCGAGATAAAATCACATCTTGATAGTTAGAACGGGGCAGAATGAGAGTGAGAAGAGAGTGAAAAACCCCTAATAGTTGAAAAGGGTCGAGATGAAATCTCATTTAAACAAAGAATAAAAGAAGAAATGAAAAATCCTTGATAGGCAAACGAGGTCGAGACATGAATTATATTTCTCATCTTCATCTCTTATCCCTTCCCAATCACCACTCGCACCACCCTTTATACATCTAATCCATAAAAAAAAAAAATCTCTAACCAGGATAAAAAAAATGAGTAAAAGATGATAATTAGTTCAATAAATACCCCTAAGCAATTATGAAAAACTTAGAACATGCAATAAACCACCCGAACAATTTCGAGATAAAACAAGAAAGAGTTAAAACATATAACACCATAGTTTTTTAGTAGGTTAGTCAAACTCGACCACCTACTTCAAAGCCGGAACAAACTTTACTCTTTCCTCGAATAAGAGCCCAACCGCTACACAGCTCTTTTTACGAGTTCAAGAGCAAACTCAATTATTTCCACGACTTATGATCAAACCGGTACAAGTATTTGAATTTTGCAGTAACACACCGCAACTCTCTAAAAAGAACAGTAGATTCATAATTTGATCACTCAAATAAGACGGAGAGTCACCCTGGACACTCTAGTAAAGAAATCATGGAAATGATGTGTTATAATATAGAGAAGAGAATGAGTTTAAGAGAAGTGGCAAAAATAGTTATTAATACTGTACCCAACAAAAAAAAAACCAACTTTATTTATTTTTTGTTTTTTTAAAATATAATAATATAATAATATAATATAGTATAAAAATAATAAAAATCAATTTGAATTTAGATTTTTTTAAAAATATTTTTTATAATTCAAATTATATAGGATGTATAAGTAATTTTATTTCTATTTTTTAAAAAGTAAATTGAAACTCCACCCTTCGATACTCCTGAAATAAATGTCATACTTTGATTGGTCCATGATGTCAATTTTACCGTCACATTATCACGTCACGTATCTTTTTTCGACTGCAACTTCTTCGTTTTTTCTCNCCAATAGAATCAAAATTTTCTATTTCCAGTTTTTCAAAATAAAAAACTTTTAAATACCCAATATTTGAGATTTGATTATGCCAAATTCACAAGGAGTTTTATCTGAGGAGGGTCTAATTAAAACTCTATTTGAAAGCGGTATTAACGGATTCCGTCCAAAAAAAATATTTTGATAAGTCATACCCGTTTAGCATTGATATAGCAAATTCGTGTAAAGTACGATTTTTCTTTTCAACCACACCATTTTGTCGAGGAGTCGAGCAGTCATGAGAAAAACCATTATCTTCACAAATTTTTTTCANGTTTGTTATCATCAAAACATCAATTAATTAGACTGTGGGCCAAAAGCCAACAATAGCTTTTTTTTTTAAGATGATTTCAAGAAAGATGGTAGGAAATTCATAAACCTAAATAATACATGTCCAAATAATAATATCGATGCATTTTAATGTATTATCATAAATTTCGTACTTGAAATTCACTCAAGAGCATATTCTCCCTCTGTATTTATGCCTCAATAAATTATGAAACATCACAACAACGAAGTGATTCATAAATTACAAAACAACAAACTTAGAACATATCTTTCTTAATTTTCATCCGCTTTGGAATCATAAAAAAGAACAATTGAAAAATGATAAATTAAGAATGACATAATGGCTCTCGGAGAATATGCTTTCAAAAATTATAAACAAGATTATAAAATTCAGCAACATATATCACAACTAATAATACCAAACTTAAGCCTATTTTTTAAAAAATTTATTGGATTGGTGAAAATATCAGCTAATTGATTAGTAAAGCTTACAAAATCAAGAATAATATGTCAATTTTGTACCTGCTCTCTAATACAATGACGTCCAAGTCAATATGTTTAGTTTTAAGAACGATGAATATGATTTTTGGTTAAATTGACGGCATAATAGTATCACAAAATATTGGCACACTATCAAATTTTAATAAAAAATCCCCAATAGTTTGTTTCATCCAAAGAATTTGAGCACAACAACTGGCAACCGTAATATATTCCGCTTCGGTAGTAGCTAAGGCAACCGAATTTTGCTTTTTACTAAACCAAGAAACTAATGAACTGCCATGAAATTGATGAGTTCCACCGGTACTTTTACGATCAAGTAAATTTCTAGCAAAATCCGCATAAGAATATCCTAACAATTTAAACTCAGCCTTTCTATGATACTACGCTCCTAAGTTAATAGTCTCAAGCAAATATTTAAATATTCTTTTAATTGCATGTAAATGAGATGCTCTAGGACAAGATTGAAACCTAGCACAAAAACATACACTGAACATAATATCGGGTCTACTGGCGACCGAATCGTACCTCTATAAGATTTAATATCCACACATTTACCTTTTTCATCCTTGTCAAGCTTAGTGGATGTGCTCATTGGAGTTTTTGCAATCTTACCTTCGTTGAACTTGAATCTTTTGAGTAAATCTTTAGTGTATTTCTCTTATTTATGAAGATACCGTTTTGAGTTGTTTGATTTGAATTCCAAGAAAGAAACTGAGCCCTCCCATCATACTCATCAACTCTCTTGATATAAAGAACGATTAGTAGCCTATCAATTTCTTTAATTTTAACAATAAGAGTAGTGTCGAGTTTACTCATTTTAAAATCATTCCCACTGAGAAAATTAACAAGTCTATCGTACCAAGTTGGAGCTTGTTTTAAGCCATCAAGAGCCTTTTAAAACTTATATGCATCGGCGGAAAATAAAAATTTCCAAATACGGGAGGTTGTTCTACATAAACTTCCTCCATAATATAACCATTTAAGAATGCACTTTTCGCATCCATTTGATACAATATAAAATTTTCGTAAGGATTAAAAGCGAGTAACATTCTAATAGCTTCTAATCTAGCGACGGGTGCAAAAGTTTCTTCATAGTCTATACCTTCCCTCCCGACATTAACCTTGAGCTATAAGTCAAGCTTTATTGCCAACGATATTCCAATTTGCATCAATTTTATTTCTAAAAACAGTTCCAATAATGAAAATACTAGAGGGCCTAGGGACTAATTCCCAAATTTTGTTCATTTCAAGTTGATTTAGAGTTGTTGCGCAGCTAAAATCCAAAACTCATCATTTTTTGCATCCTTAAGATTTTTTGCTTCAGTTTGAGAAATAAATGTAAGATTATTAAAAAAAAATTAATAGAAGGACGAGTTTTCACACCTTGTTCGAGATCGCCAATAATATAGTCCTTGAGATGAGATAAGACATACCTCCATTCTTCTAGCATTGATGAAGAACCTTCATTCTCCTTCTCATCTCAGTTTACTTTTTCCGAAACAGTTTCTTTCATTTTGTCACTCACAAGTAAAATTACAGAATTTCTTTCTCAATCATGACGGTAAATAGACTCATTAGGAATATTATTACAAGATTCATCCAATACACATGCATAGATTTCCTCATAACTAAAATTCTCTCGTTAAAAACTCTATGAACTTTAGAGGAATAACCAAGAAAAATACCAATAGAATCAAAATTTTCTATTTCCAGTTTTTCAAAATAAAAAACTTTTAAATACCCAATATTTGGGATTTGATTATGCCAAATTCACAAGGAGTTTTATCTGAGGAGGGTCTAATTAAAACTCTATTTGAAAGCGGTATTAACGGATTCCGTCCAAAAAAAATATTTTGGTAAGTCATACCCGTTTAGCATTGATATAGCAAATTCGTGTAAAGTACGATTTTTCTTTTCAACCACACCATTTTGTCGAGGAGTCGAGCAGTCATGAGAAAAACCATTATCTTCACAAATTTTTTTCAAATGCTACCGTGTCAAATTCTCCTCCATTAACACTCCTAGTAATAAAAAAAAAACTCTTTTTACAAAACTAGCAAATCTTTTCAAGACGTCATTATTATGTTTTATCATCGAAACCCAAGTAAATCTCGAAAAATCATAGTCATTCCCTTCCTAACTAGGTATTTTAAAAGGGCCAAATAAATCAACTTGTAATAGTTGAAGATGTAGAAAACACATTTTTAAATTTGAAAGCGAAATTGGTTTGCTTAAGCATTTAACAATCCTCACAAATTTTATGTTTTTCAAATTTAAATTTAGGAAGACCCGCAACTAATGAATTTTTCGAGATATTTGAAATAAGTGCATATTAGCACGTTCTAATCTTCTATGTCAAGCCAAGAATTATCATGCAAAGTCGAAAGACATTCATTATTTGTAGGATAATCCTTTGAATCAATAGTGTACACATTGTTATCTCTATTTCCAACAAACAAAACTTTTCTATCACTACTATTCTCAATTATGCAATTATTTTTTATCAAATATAACTCTAAAATCTTTGTCAGGTTGATAAGCCATGCTTTAAACCATCAACAAAAAGTACATTTTCAATAAGAGTACAAATGTCATTTTACCTATGGTACCCTCACCAATTATTTTACCCTTTACCACCAAAGGTTACTAAGTCACCGTCCTTCTTCGAATAATTCACAAACTTTGATTGATTGGGACCACTAGTACCACTTTCTTTGGAGGCTTTCAAACAAACCTAAAACAAATATTCAAAATTGACCTTTTGGTACCCATATTTGTTTTGGTCCCAAAAAATTATTCTTCACAAATTTAGGAATCCATTTCATATTTGCATTCATATTAAAGACACTGTACTTGGATAGGTAACAAGAATAATTTTTAATGTAATTAAAGTATTTTTCGTCTTCAATAATAATTCAACTAAACAATTTCATAAATATATTCGCAGCGGACAAACACAAAAAAAAAAGAATGAACCATAACCTATTCAATTCCAATTTTAAATTTCTTTTTATTATTATTATTATTTTTTTTTTTTTTTGTTGAAACAGCTGCCAGATGAGAGGACCCAACTTTAAGCCACAAAAAGAATGAAACAGTTAATTCCCGCTCCCGTGCTCTAAAACTCATATATGTATATATTATACTAAGAAAAAGAAAGAAGACAAACACAAAAGACAATGACCCATGTTTTTTTTTTCGGATTAAATATGGATTCTAAAACTTTCCACCGTCCTCTTCTTCCTGTTCTTGTTTTTTCCCTTCTTGTCGTTTCATCGTTTTGTCGTCCCGACAAAAAAATCCATCCCAATAACCATACGGCGGCGTTCCGGTCGGAGAATCAGTTGAAGAAATTGAAGCTTATTCAAGCTGATCTTAACCGAATCAACAAGTTGCCTGTCAAAACCATTCAGGTCTGTAACTCTTGTTTAATCTCCTCTGTTTTGGAGCTTGATTGTGATGCTTTTATTTGGGTGCAGAGTCCGGATGGTGACTTTATAGATTGTGTTGAAACTCATCGGCAGCTAGCTTTTGATCATCCATTGCTCAAAGGAAAGAAGCCATTGGTAAGTTCAAGGAATCTGAGGCTAAATTTTCGAAATGGGTTTTGTTTTTAATTGTGGAAATGCTGTTTCAGGATCCGCCGGAGAGGCCGTATAACCAGAGCCATTCCGGTGAGGTGGAGACGGAAATGTTCCAATTATGGAGCATGTCCGGAGAATCCTGCCCAGAGGGGACAGTTCCGATCAGAAGAACGACAGAAGAGGATATGTTGAGAGCGAGTTCGGTTCAGAGATTTGGAAGAAAAGCAAGCGGAGACTCTCCCAGCAAAGGTCATGAGGTCAGTCTTTAACCAACTTAAACTCAGTTACCTAGTCGATATTGTTCTCTTTCGGCTTTTCCCTTCCGGAGAAGAAGTTTAACACTCCTATAAAGAGGGTGTTTAGTTCTTCTCCCAACCAATGTGGGGATCTCACAATGTACCCCTTCGGGGCCTGTTCTCTTTCGACTTTTCCTTTTCGGGTGCAAGTCTATTAGTGGGAGGCTTCCACACCTTTGTAAAGGGTGTTTCGTTTCCTCCCAACCAATGTGGGATCTCACAATCCACCCCCTTGCAATCATTTCCTTCTCCAATCAAAGTGGGACCTCCCAATCTACTTTCTTCGGGGCCGAGCGTCCTTGTTGACACACTGCCTTTGTCCACCCACTTTGGGGCTCAATCTCCTCGCTGGCACATCGCCCGATGTCTTGCTCTATACCAAACGGCCCAAGCTCACCGCTAGCAGATATCATCCTCTTTGGGGTTTTCCCTTTCGGGCTTCCCTCAAGATTTTTAAAAAGCCTCAGCTAGCAGGAGGTTTCCACTCCCTTGTAAGAGGTGTTTCGTTATTCTCCCTAACCGATGTTCTCCTTCCTAGCATATGTGGGATCTCACGTCTTTTTCTCCAAAATATAGAGTCCTCCCTTGTAAATTTTAAGATTTTGGGGAAACCCAGGTGGAAATGAATGTAAATTTTGTTGGTGGCAGTATGCAGTGGGGTTTGTAAGTGGAGGACAGTACTACGGAGCCCAGGCAAGCATGACCGTATGGAAGCCGCGGGTCAACTATCCATTCGAGTTCAGCCTCTCACAGATATGGCTCGTCTCCGGTACATTACCACATGATCTCAACACCATTGAAGCTGGGTGGCAGGTAACTTTCTAAACCGATTCAATCTTCTAATCCATACAAATTTTAATTCTATGCCTAACTTTTCTATATAGGTTTACCCCAAGATGTATGGAGACAACAATACAAGATTCTTCACTTATTGGACGGTAAGAACACTAAAACACAAAAATTATCAACAAAATCAGATTGAAAATGAAATGACGGTAACTTTTTGGATGAACAGTCCGACGCATATCAAGCAACAGGCTGCTACAATTTAATCTGTCCAGGCTTCGTTCAAACCAACCGTAGAATCGCCATTGGAGCTACAATTGCTCCAACTTCCTCCTACAACGGCGCCCAATTCAGTATCAGCTTACTGGTTTGGAAGGTAACCGATTTCAATTTCATGCGTTTTCTTGAAGATTATGAGTCCAAATTGAATTGGGGGTTGTTGTTTGTGGTTGTTCAAAGGATCCGAAGCACGGGGATTGGTGGTTGGAATACGGGTCGGGAGTGGTGATCGGGTACTGGCCGGCGTTTTTGTTCACTCACCTTCGAAGCCACGCAACGAAGACACAGTTTGGCGGAGAGGTGGTGAATAAGAGGTCGTGGGGATTTCACACGGCGACGGAAATGGGGAGTGGGCATTTCGCCGGCGAGGGGTTCCGAAAAGCTGCTTATTTTCGTAATATGAAGGTTGTGAATTTGGATAATAGGTTGATTCCATTGTCGGATTTGGAGGTTTGGGCAGATAATCCAAATTGCTATAATATTCAACCTCGAAATGATAGAGTTTGGGGAAATTACTTTTACTATGGAGGGCCCGGAAGAAATGTGAACTGCCCTTAATTAATTTAATTTTCTCGTGGGTGGTTTTTATTTTAATTATAATTTTTGTTAATGTTTTTTTTTTTTTTTTTTTTTTTCTTTCAAATTTAGATCACTAAAATGTGAGAACGAGAAGACCATGGTAAATTTTTTATGGAAGAAATAGAGACTATGGTTGTGATATTTATTAAAGACTAGCATTTAACTTGTGGAGACCTCTTCCGAGCAAAATAAAAGTGTAAAAATACTTCGATGGGAGAGAGTGAAAATAAGCTAAAGATGGGAGATAGAGTGAAAAGATCGAGTAACTCCTCTTCCTCACGAAAATTGAATGGCTCTGATACCAACTTCTATGCTTAATGATGTGAGCCTTTACGATTTACATGAGCTCTATCATCCTAGCTTAATTAATACATGTTTTACAATAGATATACATAGATGTTTTTACATTAATATTTCATCCTTTTATGAAATGATGAAATAAGAAAAGGTACAATAATAATAAGAAAAATTAAAATAGACAAGATGTCAAAAGAAGGAAAATTGAATGGAATATGTTAGGGAACATATTCCATTCACGGATTTGAAATTTTTTTTTTTTTTTTTTTTTTTTTTTTTTTTTTTTTTTTTTTNGTTTAACGACTATTCAGTCATTGAGATGATGATATCTACAAAGGTGGTTGTGAATCCAAAAATGGATCATTGAGATCATAGATCGTGTCTTCATCTTCTTCCTCTATTATAGAAGGAGAAGATGTCGAACCGACTGATGTGGCTTCTTGAAGAAGCTTTTGAAAATCAGCTTCCGAAGTTGTCTGAGCTAATGCGGCGAGCAGCCTTGACTTTAAATTAAGGAATTCGGAGGTCTTCTTCTTGGATAAATCTTGAAGGTGGCCATTCTCCGATAGCCAGACCTTTACCGCTTTGATGTCTGCGTGGGTATAAGTGTATTTATCCCACCATTTTATTTTGATAGTTTTGAAGACCTGTTTTATTTGGTCTTCGGTCTCTTTAATTTGAAAATTCCAAGTTAAAATCCAAGGAATTTGAAAATATACGCAAAAACGCATGGTCAATGGAAATGGGATTTTGAATATATTTTGAATGAAATAGTGGTACGATTCTTGTATTGGAACTGGAAATATATCTTTGGTTGATCCAAAGATTTTCCACCATTTGATGAACCAAAATGGGTAATGAATTTTATGAGCATTCTGGCAGAATTGAATGAACCACGAATGCTCGTAGTTTTGATACCAAATGACATTGAACCATGCCATCTGATAGTCTCTGTATGAGTAACAATGAGGAACAAAAGGTTTTGAGAATGTCTTTTCCGTGTATGGATCTTGATTCCAATACGTCGGATTCATGACTTTAAAAAGTTTTAATTTTGAATACGCGATTTTCGAAGGATCATCGCAACTCGGAATATGAGTAATTTCGACAGACTTTGTGTCGACTAGAATGAATTCATAAAACCTTCTAGTTTTATGAAGATCTTCTGGGATATAAAAGAATCCCGATGGATAGGCTTTTTTAACGACTTCGCCGATTTTCGGGTCGTCGTATTCTGGTTCTACCAGAGCTTCTGGTATGGACACAGATTTTTGAAAATAGGTTTTGATTTCAGGAACCGGAGAAAAACGAACGGGAACAACCGCGTCCGAGTAGGTCGAGGGGACAGAAGATCCCTTTGAAGTGGAAGAGACAGTGGGTCTCGATGGAGTAACGGCAGATGGTCGTGTTGAAGAGGCTGAAGGCCTCGTCGGAGTAATAACCTCCGCCTGTTTTTGAGAAAGCTTTGCTTTAGATCTAGTCACCAATGTGAAACCAGCATCCATTGCATAGCTGTCGGATGTCATTGGAGTAGGTGTGCTCGAAGAAGCATTGGGCTTCTTCCCTTTTTCTATCACTTTCTTTCTGGTCATTGCTGGGAAATGAAGATTGGTTAGGGAGAATTTTTTTTCGAGAGTAAGAACTCTCTTGAGAGGTAATCTGCCAAAGGGTTTTCGATCCCTTTTATAGGCAAAATTTGAAAGTCGAAGCAAGATAAAATGGCTTGCCATCTAGCAAAAATTTGTTTAGACCCAAGATTCTTGACATCTTTTTCTAAAACAAATTTTGATGCCCTTGAATCTGTTTTTATAACAAAACTTTTGTTAATTAAATCACTTTGAAATTTTTGTACACAGAGTACTATTGAAAGTATTTCTTTCTTTACTGTTGAATAATTTTTTTGAGTAGAATTCCATATTCCCGAATGGAAATGGACAATGGATTCTTTCTTGTCAAGGGACTGTTTTAGGATTCCTCCATATCCAATATCGGATGCGTCGGTCTCCACTATTAAACTAGCCCTTTGGTTTATCAGCGATAAACACGGGATTGACTTGACAAGGGATTTGATTTTTTGGACTGTTTTGGTGTGTTCTTCAGTCGAGGGCTTTGGATTCTTTTTTAGTCTCTCAAAAAGTGGCTTGCAGATGGGTCTGATATTTTGAAGGAAATCAGACACATAATTGAGACATCCCAAAAATCTTTGTAGTTGGGTCTTATCTGTAATTTGGTCTGGAAAGTTTGAGGCAAACTCAATGGACCTTTGAATGGGTTTAATTAGACCCAAATGAATTTCAAATCCGAGAAAACGGATTTTTTTTTTAAAAAGTTTAATCTTGGGTTTAGACACAACTAAACCGTTTCTTTTGACTGTCGTAAAAAATGTTTGAAGATGCTTAAAGTGTTGATCGATGTTTTGAGAAAAAATCAGAACATCATCAATATAAACAATTGAAAAGTCTTGAAAAGGATTGAAAATATCATTCATAATCTTTTGAAATTCGGATGGAGCGTTTTTTAGCCCAAATGGCATAACGTTCCATTCGTATTGTCCGAAAGGGACATTAAAAGCCGTTTTGTACTTGTCCTTTTCTGAAATCTGGATTTGCCAAAATCCTGATTTCATGTCAAATTTTGAAAATATTTTTGCATTTGAAATTCTTTGCATTAAATCTGATTTATCTGGAATTGGATATCTAATCCATTTCAAAACCATATTTAAGGGTTTATAGTTAATTACCAGTCGCGGGACTCCACGTTCCTTTTCTGCCTGGTTGTTGACGTAAAAAGCCGCACATGACCAGGGGCTCTTTGATGGTCTAATAAGACCCTTCTGCAAAAGATCATTGATTTCTGCTATGCAGAATGTTAGCAATTCACTATTCATTTGAATAGGTCGGGCGTTCGTAGGAATATTTTTCTCCTCGAAACCTTTGATATAAGGAAGATCAACTATGTGTTGTTTCCTATCCCAAAAGGCATTTGGGATATTTGAACAAACTTCTTTTTCTAATTGAGTTTGTAAAGTTTTGATTTTAGACTGGACAGTCTTATTTTGAATTTATTCTTCTATTCTTTTGAATGAAATTTCTTCTTTCAAAAAAGAAATTTGTTTTTCTTTATAATTTAATACATTTATTGATTGAATAACTGTATTCTTTTGAAGGTTATTTATTTCGCTAATCCTTATGGGGAAAGAAAGTTAAATTTTATTTTCTTTCCTAAGGCTTTTGATTCTAACCCCTTTTCAGTTATTCTAAAAGGATATAATTGAGTAATGAAAGGAGTACCTAGGATTAGTTCTTGTCGTAAGTCTTTTACTAAAAGGAAGGAATTTACGAAGCAAATTCCATCATTGCAGACATGAACTTTTGATAGCTTGTAATTAATTTTGAGTTTGTTATTGTTAGCACCTCTAAGGCCCTCAGTAGTTTTTTCAAAATACTTTGTAGGTATTAGGCCTTCTTGAATGCAATTTTGATCGGCTCCAGTATCTATGAGAGCCTTTAGTGTGATTTTGAAATCATAAATTTTTAAGGTAACGAGAGCGTACCATTTTTGAAATTGTGAAGTGGTGACGACTCCAACGAAGGAACTTTGAAAATCCTCTTCATCCAGGTTCGGTTGCGCCGTTTCTTTTTGTGCAGGCAGCCTTTCCTGAAGATTGAGAATTTCTTGACGAAGCGTATAAGATTCTGACCTGGTTTCAGATCTCAGCGCCTGTATCTCTTGTTTGAGATTATTAATCTCCCTTTGTAGATCTTGAGTAGTGAGTTCCCTCGGTTTTTCAAATCTCTGGAGAACAGATTGGAGTCTGTAGGGATTTTTCTCCTCCCTTTCAGGTGGCTTAGAGATTGTCATGGCATCTCTAAGTCGTTGAGCAATCTTCTGTTGAATCTCTGGGTCTTGAACTTTTTCTACTACTTCGAGTAGAATTTCTTGATCCTTAGTAAGGACATTTATGCATCCTTCGCACGTTCTTTTTCCTTCTTGTTCTGATTCGTATTCTGTGCTGGAATATGAATCAGATTCTTCTTGGAGTTCGAGGATTTCTCCCTCGCTTGATTGCTCTGAGTCGGTTAGGGTTAGTCGTAATAGCTGATTTTTCAGCTCTTGATCTATCTCCAATTCATTGATCTTTCCTCTGATTGGACACTTGTTAGCATAGTGTCCTTCTTCACGACATTTGAAGCAAGTTTGCTTTTTCTTTCCTTCTTGAATATGTTGGCTTCTGAGACTGCACGGATTTATTCCGATATGTTTCTCTAGGCCTGTATGAATGATATTTTCAATCCTTTTCAAGACTTTTCAATTGTTTATATTGATGATGTTCTGATTTTTTCTCAAAACATCGATCAACACTTTAAGCATCTTCAAATCGTAAGGGATAAGATGATTTTTTCTCAAAACAATGATTTTTTCTATTGTAAAACATGTATTAATTAACCAGAAAGGGGCCAAGAAAGGGGCCATTCAGGTCACAACCGTGAAGGCCGCAATAGGAGAGGGGCCATTCAGGCCGCAACCAGAAAGGGGGCATTCAGGCTGCAATCAGAAAGGGACCATTCAGGCCGCTACCGGGGCCGCAACCGGAAAGGGGCCATTCAGGCCGCAACCGGAAAGGGGCCGGCCAGGAAAGGTGCCATTTAGGCCGCAACCGAAAGGGGCCATTCAGGCCGAAACCGGAAAGGGGCCGGCCAGGAAAGGGGCGATTCAGGCCACAACCGGAAAGGGGCCATTCTGGCCACAACCCGAAAGGTGCCTTGCAGGAAATGGCCATTCAGGCTTCAACCGAAAAGGGGCCGGGAAGGAAATGGCCATTTAGGTTGCAACCAGAAAGGGTTCGGCTAGGAAACGGGCCATTTAGGCCGCAACCGAAAAGGGGCCATTCAGGCCGCAACCAAAAAGGGGTCGGCCAGGAAAGGGGCCATTAAGGCCACAACTGGAAAGGGGCCGGCCAGGAAAGGGGCCGACTAGGAAAGGGGCCATTCAAGCCGCAACCGGAAAGGGGCCGGCCAGGAAAGGGGACATTCAGGCCGCAACCGGAAAGGGGCCGGCTAGGAAAGGGGCCATTCAAGCCAAAACCGAAAAGGGCCGGCCAGGAAATGGTCATTTAGGCCGCAAGCGGAAAGGGGCCGGCCAGGAAACGGGCCATTCAGGCCGCAACTGGAAATGGGCCAAGAAAAGGGCCATTCAGGCTGCAACTGGAAATGGGACAGGAAAGGGGCCATTCAGGCTGCAACTCGAAAGGGATCATTCAGACCGCAAACGAAAAGGGCTATTCAGGCTGCAACCGAAAAGGGGCCAGCCAGGAAAGGGGCCGGCCAGGAAGGGGCGTGGGTGTTGGTGTTAATATAACACATGCGGAAGCAATTTGGATCTTAGGCACTTTTAGAACATCAATTATTGTAAATTACTAGCATGTTCATAAGTATTAAAACTTAATGAGTTTAAATACTAACCTTTTGTAGTTCAAACTCCTTTTGCCTCACGAACCGGTTTCGAACCACCACTAGTGTCTTCTCCACTATCCTCCGGCCTTAGAACGGGATTGTGGAATCCGGTGAGTAACTAAACTTGGGAGGGATTTTGTATATGTGAAAGAGAGTGTTTGTGAGAAGTTTTTCTCAAGGTTTTTCATCAAGACGAAGAATCCCCTCCAAGTATCATGATCACTCTATTTAAAGAATCAAGTTTGCATGTTCATGCAAACTTGAGATCACTAAATTTTGACACTTAAAATTCCACTCAAATGTTTGGGATGATGTGGCAAGCATGCATGTTTGAGTTAACCAAATTTTGACACTCAAAATTCCACTCAAACTTGTGGGGTTTATTTGGCAAACATGCAAGTTTGGTTAAACCAAATTTTGACACCTCAAAATTCCACTAACATGGATTTTTCAATTAGATGAAAGTCAACATTTTGACTTTCTTCATTTTAATTCAACAATTAATTTGAATAATGAATTTCAAATTAAAGTAACATTAAATGATTAATTAAACTATTTAATTAATATTTAATATTAATTCAAATNCTTCACAAGCAGCAACATACTCAGCCTCCATGGTGGAATCAGCAATGCAACCTTGCTTTATGCTTCTCCATATTATTGCTCCTCCGTTCAGAGTGAAGACAGATCCTGATGTCGATTTCCTCGAATCTACATCGGTTTGAAAATCTGAGTCAGTGTACCCTGTAAGGATCAGATCCTTAGCACCGTACATTAGCATATAGTCCCTCGTTCTCCTAAGAAACTTGAGGATATTCTTAACGGCAGTCCAATGAGCACGTCCCGGATTGGACTGATATCTGCTGACAATTCCCACAGCATAGCATATGTCGGGTCGGGTACATAGCATGGCATACATCAGACTACCGACNATTAACCGGTTAAACTCATTAACCTGGTTAACCAACATTCGTTAACTACTAGGACACTCCACTATAGCATAGTAGTTGCACTCCCCTCACTATAGATATATTTCTGTCCATCTGATATAACCATGATTAGTAAGTCGATCCTTCACAGGTTGTTCGTAACTAGAGCTGGGTCAATTTACCGTTTTACCCCTGAAGTTACTTCTTGTTCCTTATGTCTCACTGATCCTCTAATGAACAATTGGTTTGTGGTCCAACCAGTAAACCGAATCCCTCTCAGGCCAATGAGAGGGTGGGGCCCCTTGTTCAAGACCTGGAGTCAGTGCTTAAGGGAACTACCTTTCTTCTATCCCTAAAAGTGGGTAGGAGTGAATTCCGTCTTGCACCCCACGTCCCTAGCCATTCACCCAGTCTTACCCCTGAAATGGGAGGCCTGTTGAGTCGGCGAACTAGAGCCACTCTCACCCATGCAAATCTAAGGATAATTCCGAATAAACAGGAGTTCATGGTTAGCTCAGGATTAAAACCGAGTTACTTAGGTTATCGAATGAAAAGAAAATCAGTCTCAACAGTAAACGACTTTATAAAGTGAGAGTGGTTTTCTTCATGGTCCGATCTTATGCAATACTCATTGCATAGGACGCCCCCACTCACATGTTTCCACATGCACAATTTAGTGATCACATTGTTTATATCATATACAAAAGTGGGCCGCATCCATAGTGTCCCTAGAATAAGGTACTCAGCCTTATCCTTATACTATAGATCATTTTGACTATATACTTGAACTTGAACCACTCTTATGTCTCTACATATAGTTTAAGTAATCATACTATAGCCAGAGTGTTCTTAGTTTATTGGATTTAGATTAATGATCGTAAAGTTCACTTTATTCAAGAACAATTTTTACTGAATAAACATTAATAATAACTTTATTGAAAATAGAATATATCTTTGTTTACAAACTATGAGTTTTAGGACATAAAACCTAACAAACTCCCACTTGGACTAAAACTCTAGTTGGGTTTTATAACGTTGAGTAGAGAGAAATACAATAAACTAGGGCATCACATACTGATGCATTTTCTCCCACTTGCCCTAAATTACATAACTCGTAGTCCTAGACTCACTAGGTGCCCTTCAAACACTTTAGCCGTGAGGGGCTTTGTAAATGGATCAGCAATGTTGTGCTCTGAAGCTATCTGTGTGACGATCACATCTCCTCGTTGCACAATCTCCCTTATGAGATGATATTTGCGTTCAATATGTTTTCCTCGCTTATGGCTTCTTGGTTCTTTTGAATTTGCAACTGCTCCACTGTTATCACAATAAAGAGTGACGGGAAGATGCATATTTGGAACGACTTCCAAATCAGTTAAGAACTTCCAAAGCCATACAGATTCTTTCGCTGCTTCACAAGTAGCAACATACTCAGCCTCCATGGTGGAATCAGCAATGCAACCTTGCTTTATGCTTCTTCATATTATTGCTCCTCCGTTCAGAGTGAAGACAGATCCTGATGTCGATTTCCTCGAATCTACATCGGTCTGAAAATCTGAGTCAGTGTACCCTGTAAGGATCAGATCCTTAGCACCGTACATTAGCATATAGTCCCTCGTTCTCCTAAGAAACTTGAGGATATTCTTAACGGCAGTCCAATGAGCACGTCCCGGATTGGACTGATATCTGCTGACAATTCCCACAGCATAGCATATGTCGGGTCGGGTACATAGCATGGCATACATCAGACTACCGACCGCTGATGCATAGGGAATGTGTTTCATATCCTCAACTTCTTGAGGTGTCTTAGGACTTTGTTCCTTCGACAAATGAACTCCATGCCTGAAAGGTAATAATCCTTTCTTGGAGTCCTGCATCTTATATCGAATCAACATTTTGTCGATGTACGATGCTTGAGACAATGCTAGTGTTTTGTTCTTGCGATTCCGAACAATTTGGATTCCAAGAACAAACTGAGCCTCTCAAAAATCTTTCATTTGGAATTGTGTCGCCAGCCAATGCTTAATGTCAGTCAGAATTCCCACATCATTTCCAATGAGTAGGATATCGTCAACGACAACACCAGGAAAGCTACTGTAGAGTTGACTATCCTTTTATAAACACAAGGTTCGTCAACATTCTGTTTAAAGCCATAAGATTTGATCGCAGTATCAAACTTTATATTCCAGGATCGAGATGCTTGCTTCAACCCATAAATGGATCTTTTAAGCTTGCAAACCCTTTGCTCGTGATCCTGTTCAATGAACCCCTCTGGTTGAGCCATATAGATACTCTCTTCAAGATTGCCGTTTAGAAAAGCTGTCTTATCATCCATTTGCCAAATTTCATAATCATAAAATGTGGCAATAGACAAGAGTATTCTTATTGATTTAAGCATAGCAACAGGAGAGAAGGTTTCTTCATAGTCCACCCCCTCTCTTTGGGTATAACCCTTTGCTACTAGTCGTGCTTTAAAGATCTGTACCTTACCGGTTTGGTCTCGTTTCCTCTTATAGATCCATTTGCAACCAATAGGTTTTACCCCATCCGGTTGATCTACAAGTTCCCAGACTGAATTGAAGTACATTGACTCCATTTCAAGATTCATGGCTTTAATCCACTGATCTCTATCCTCATCATTCATTGCCTGTTTATAGGTCAATGGATCCTCAACGCCATCATCAGGTATGATGACTTGAGTTTCTGCCAAACCCAAGTAACGATCGGGTTGAGTTATAACCCTCCCACTACGTCGAGGCATTCTCAACTCTTGAGAAGGATGTGATTGACCAGAAGTGTCAGCTCCATCAACAACTCTGGTTGAAGGACCAGCTTGATCAACAACTCTTGTTGTTTTATCAGTAGCTTCTTTAGAAATCTCACTTAATACTAGTTTGCTACAAGGTTGATGATTTCTTACGTGGTCTTCCTCTAAGAATGTAGCGTTCGTTGATACAAACACTCTATTTTCTTGAGGATCAGAAAACAAACCACCTTTCGTCTCTTTGGGGTATCCTACGAATAGACATAATTTTGAACGACGTTCTAATTTCTTGGGATTTTGCAACAACACATGTGCTGGACATCCCCAAATTCTAAAGTGACGTAAACTACCTTTACGCCCTTTCCATAACTCATAAGGTGTTTCTAAAACACTCTTAGTAGGAACCATGTTCAAAATGTATGTAGCAGTCGCCACTGCATATCCCCAAAATTGATCGGGTAATTGAGCGAAACTCATCATAGATCGAACCATGTCTAATAGAGCTCTATTTATCCTTTCTGATACACCATTTTGTTGAGGCATACCAGGGGCTGAGAGTTGAGACCTTATTCCATGTTCTATCATATAGTCCTGAAATCTTAAATCCATGTACTCTCTTCCTCGATCTGATCGAAGTGTTTTAATAGTTTTACCTAATAGATTCTGAACCTCAGTCTTATACTCTCTGAATTTTTCAAGAGCTTCGGACTTGTGATGCATTAGGTAAAGATAGTCATACCTTGAATAATCATCAATAAAACTGATGAAATATTCATACCCTCCTCGTGCTTTGACATTCATTGGACCACAGAGATCTATATTCACGAGTTCTAAGGTTTCTTTGGCTCTATAACCTTTTTCGCAAAATGATCGTTTAGTCAGTTTACCTTCAAGACAAGACTCACATGGAGGTAAAGAATTGTCTTCTAACTTATTTAGAAGTCCTCTTTTAACCAATCTCTCAATCCTATTGAGATTAATGTGGCCTAGTCTTAAATGCCAAAGATAGGTATTAGGAGAAATCTTTTGTCGTTTATTTTGAGTTTCAGCTGTTTTAAACATCTCAGTATTTAAAATAGGTTTTGTTTTGCTCGGTTTTAACATATATAAGTTGTTTTTTAGTTTTGCAGAACAAATATGAATACCTCTTTTGCAAATGAACACTTCATTAATTTCAAAAGATACTTTATACAACTATTCTAATAAACAAGAGATGGATATTAGATTTCTTTTCATTCCTGGAACAAAAAGTACATTATCTAATATAATGAATCTATCTCCAAAAAACAACTTTAAATTTCCCACTGATCTTGCTGAGACAACCTCTCATGTTCCAACCCTGAGTGTTATCTCGCCGTACGCAAGCATTCTCCAGGAGCTAGTTTCCTGGTAAAAAGAACAAATATGATTAGTCGCCCCTGAATCTAGTATCCAAGTTGAGTTGTCATACTCTACTAAACACATTTCTACAACGAGTAAATCATATTTACCTTGTTGTGTCTTTTCGGCTTTCTTCTCTACAAGGTATTTTGGGCAATTTCTCTTCCAGTGCCCATTTTCGTTGCAATGGAAACATTTTCCTTTATCTGCTTTTTGAACCTTGTTCTTGCGGTTAGTAGGAATCTTATTTTTCCCTTTTCCCTTCTTCTTCATCAAAACACTTTTAGAAGTTGAAGGTCCAGACTTATTTTTGGAGGACGATCCTCGTAGTAATTTCTTGGAGATGGCAACATTTGCTTCTCCTGTTTGTCCCTTGTTTGTTAAGAGAGACTGATAAGTCTGTAGCTCATTGAGAAGAGCAGTCAAGTTATATTCTATTTTGTTCATAACCACATTGGTGCGGAACTGGAAGAAGCTCTTCGGAAGAGACATCATGATAAAACTGACTTGACTCTTCTCATCAATGACAGCTTCATTTTCTTCTGCCACATTGAAATGGACCATCATGTCCAGGACATGTTCTCTAACTGAGGTCCCTTCTTTCATACGGCAGTTGTAAATGTATTTTATGGCTTCATGTCTAAGGGAGAAGGACGGTTGTCCAAACATCCCTTTTAGAGATTTCATAATCTCTTTAGCAGTACCCATAACATCGTGTTTCTTAGCCAAAACATCAGATATGCTGGCTAGAATGTACACTCGGGCTTTGTCATTTGCCTTTATCCATCTGTCATATGCATCCCGAGCTGTTCGGTTTGCATTTGAGTTTGGGTTTGGAGGACACTCCTCAGTTAAAACAAACTTTAAATCATCAATGACTAGTATTGTGTTTAGGTTTGATTTCCAAGTTGTGTAGTTGTCGCCGTTTAATTTCTCAGAAGCGAGTAATTGTACTATTGAGTTTGTCATGCTGTGATATAAAGAAAATTCTATTAGTGATTTGACTTAATCCTGTTTAATCCAATCAGTTTTAGCAAATATAATAATGCACCCAAATCATTATTAATTTGCAACGATACTTTAGTGAGTTAGAGCAACTGCTACCGAGGGGCAGTCAATCACTCATTCACTAAACCAAGACATTCTTGACTTAAACACTAATTCCATAATAACTCTTGTTCCTATAGTGTTTTAGTTATCGCTATTTTGGTCAAGAATATACTGACTCTTAGTAATTCTTCGCAAGTGTGACCCACCAATTTCAGACCTCAGAAATCGGTCCCAACAACGCTATCGAATGAAAAAGCCAAAGTTGGGAATGGACTTAAGAAATCCTATCCATTTCTGGAGTTTGCGTTGTTCCAACTCCCATGTTATGACCCTCCGAATGGGTAGTTGCTCTAGGGCACATGCAGGCGGAACATGGGAATCTCACGGTGCAACCTAGTGGTGGAGACCATAGGACGTGTTGACTTCCTTCTCCCACTTACTATAAATACTTTCTCAATTCACCTTGTTATTGACTCATGCAAATACCTTCCGAATGGAGGACGCTCCCAGGGCGACACGAGGCCGAGCATGAATCTCACTGTGTGAATTTTACAGAGAGCGTGAAGAGAAAACGATGTATCTGATACACCTTTTTCCTACCACTAAGTATTTTAGATAGTTGGGTATACTCTTTACTTAAGTATATTCCGGCTAATTAAATATAACTTAAGTCTAGGTGATTTTTCTAAATCTTACATCACTTAAGCATGCTCATAAAACTGGGCTAACTAAACTCAAGTACTGGTCCGATCTCCAGGTAGTGGGTGTTCCGTAAACCGTCAACTTAAGTACCTTCAACCTTAGACAAGATCGTGCCAGGTGAGCTTTCTCGTAACCGCAATTTTATAAGACATCGACCCTTTTTAACTGTTAAAATTGATCGTGCTCGATTCTTAACCCTTAGTGAGCATGCACTTAACTTTATTATAGATTTTAACGTCTACCTCATTTTATGACGTTGAAAATAACCTATAACATGCTTTATATAACAATTTATATAATCATCCATTCCATGCAATTATATCTATCACTCATGGAACCCTAAGACATGCATACTATACATTATAACACTTATAACATACTTGGAATGCATGAAACATGCTTAGCCTATGGTGGGATTTTAAATCTATATGACATACTTTATGCATATACATTTTCTATTTAATTAAAACATACCTTCATAATGCATAATTAATTAAACACACTAAAGTGGGTTGGTTTTGGCATTTTAAAGCAAGCAATTAACTAAATTATTACATTAATAATTAAAAATAACTTGAGCCACTCCCGAGGATCACGAACTGGACAAACCAACCCTTAAAAATGTTCAATCGGTCCCCAACGACAGAAAAAACACCCGAACCGCCTCTTCCATCTTCTTCGGTTCAGCTTGCTTATCTCTTCCATTTTCGATCAATTACAACCTAAAATGGACTCTAATGACTCCATAAAATTACAGACCTTTCTTCATTCATTAAAGCCCATACACCTTAGGCTTATTACAATAATTGTATCAAATGGAAGCATAAAAAAATGCCAAAACCAAAACCATCCACTTTAGCAACCACAAATTTCATGCATGAAATGGTACCCACCATGATCAAATTAATGTAAATAAAGTGCCTAAATCTTAAGTCCATGCTACTCTGACTTTTCTTTCAGATGAGGCTTGATGGAGAGGACGAGGTGGAGGCACACAAGAACTACGGGCTATGGAGTTTTGGGCTAGATCGGTGTCGTGTGCCCTATTGATATGTTACTTACAAACCTTTTATATTTTGTTTATATTTCTGAATTTCATGGACTAATAGTGTCATTTCATTTTGTGTGTGCGTCGTGTGTGTCGTTAGTTTGTGATGTGTTTTCGAACATATCGTACTTAATCTAAATTTCCTTTATGTGCATTTTTACTTATTTCCACGTGAGTAAGTAACGGTCGGTAACTCGAACCCCTCGAAAAGGGGGTCGTTACACATTATTATCTAATAATTATTATTGTACTTTTTTTTAATTTAATTATAAAAATGATTACTTTAATTTAAAAACTAAAATTGATCTTTAATTGAATTTAAAATTGGGATGAAATGTTTCATTTTTATAAAATTAGGAATCTCAAATTCACAATTATTTATAAAAGGATGAATAAATACTTAATTTTGTTTCTTTATTTTTCTCCCTTCTTTTCATGGAGTTTGAGTTAATGATGATGAATGGGTGAGTGAACCATTCATTTACTCCTCTTCATTTTTTTCTACGTGGAAGATATCTTCCATATTATTCTCTCCATCTTTTTAACTCTTACTATCACGGTTCATATTCATCTTTGCACGCTCTCTCTCCACTCTAATTTTGTTGTATAAATGCCTACTGTGTTAAACCAATTTCAACCAACTTCACTCTTCGTGGTTTTTTTTTTTTTTTTTTTTTTTTAACAACTAC